>NW_004797947.1:85577-89519 GCF_000002075.1 Aplysia californica | reverse complement strand
GTTGTTTAAAATGTGAATTTCTAAACTTAGATCTATCTATGGGCCAAGGCTCCTTCTTTCAATTATTGGCCTATATCTTTATAATCCTTCGAGATCTAGGCTAGATCTAGAATCTAGATTAGGTTCTTCTAGGAAGCAACAAGTGGCATGTAGGCCTAACTCTTTTTTTAAAAAGGTGGTTGAGCTGGAGCTTTAGGAGAAAATGCCACGCCTTTGAAGAGGGAGAAGAAGTCTTACCCCTAGAGGTAGTCAAGAGGGGGTGCTACATGGATAAATTCAAGGTAAAATATTTGTGTTTTGTTTCTTTCCTGTTTTCAGTCTTTTCCCTCTTCTTAACTTTCCTAAAAATTCTTCATTATTATTCCGTTCGTAGAACGGGTACTTTTATTACTAGTTATTACTAATGTTACGATGGAATCATGGTACATTATGCCAGCAGTAAGGCATGTACAGTTTGCCTAAACTGGACAGCGGGCACTAACATTCTAAAAAAAAGTTGAACGGAAAACTAGTGGCTCAATTCCTGAGTGTTATAATATATCTATACTTAGCCATAGCAACTTACAATGTTATACATTTTGAAGTTTAACATCACGAAAATCGGGCTCCATCGTGTTATGTTTTTGGGAATACTGAATACTACCTTTGTTAGATTGGACAAACATGCTCCCGTAGTCATTCGTAACATCTCACCAAGACCAGCATCTCCGGGATTTACTCTCGAGATCAAAGAGGCAAAAAACAACAACAACAACAACAACAACGAAGGAATGCGGAGAGACAGCTTAGAAAGACGGGCCTCCACGTCCACAAACAGATTTTGGCAACTGAACGTAACAACGTCAAAACCCTGATTGAAAACAACAAGAGACAATTCTATCTTAACAAATTTTAATTTCAAAATGTAAACTCCTGCAAGGAACTTTTTCGATTATCTGATCAATTATAGGGAAGGGAGAATTGTACATGGTTTCCACCTGGAACTGATAAAGAACTTTGCTGTAATTTTCTGCACTTTTTCAATGATAAAATTGAAAGAATAAGAACTGATTTAGACTCTGATATGTTAGATGTAAATACAAATATAGTTGTTGATGAACATCTTGCAATTATGAACAAATCAACATTGAGTGAATTTAAAGTGGTATCAGAGAAAGATGTCATTAAGTATATCAAAGAGTCCCCCGCTAAAACATGCGACTTAGACCCAATACCCACTTCATTGTTAGTTACGTGCATAGAAGATCTCGCACCATATGTTACTCGTTTTATTAATATGTCACTCACCACTGGAATCGTACCTGATCTTTTCAAACAAGCCGTTGTAAAACCTTTACTTAAAAAACAAGGTCTTGATGAAAATGCCAGTTTCCAATCCGAACTTGTTATAAAAAATCCTGGAGAAAATCGTTTCGTGTCAAGTTCAACAACATCTAAAGGCCAATGACATGGAAGAACCTTTTCAATCTGCTTATAAAAGGCACCACAGTACGGAAACCGCTCTTTTAAAGGTATCATCAGATGTTTTAAATGAAATCGATAATAAAAAGGTCTGTGTTTTGGTTCTGCTTGATTTGTCAGCGGTGTTCGATACCATCGACCACGAAATTTTACTAGAGAGATTGGAAAAGTCATTTTTACTATCAGGTACTGTTCTAATGTGGTTTAAATCATATCTAAAAAAATAGATTTATGTCAGTGAAAATTGGCAATGATGTGTCAGATAGGTTACCTCTAAAGAAGAGTTCCTCAGGGTTCGGTCCTTGGTCCTGTCATCTTTACAATGTACACGCAAAGTCTGTCATCAATAATTTCTTTATATGCCCTCAATTACCATCTTTATGCAGAAGATACACTGCTGTATGGATTCACTACAACTGACAATGTACACAATCTCATAGATAGAATCGCCAGATGTTTCAATGCTATAAGAAAATGGATGTTCAAGAACAAATTAAAATTAAACGAGGATAAGACCGAAATATTATTTCTTCGTAGCAGCGCATGCAATGAAATCGAGAATATCAGAATAAACATCAATGGCTACGAAATATCAGCCCAAACTAAAATAAGAAATTTAGGTGTGGTGCTAAATCAAGATATGTCAATGAAATACCATGTATCCAATCTTTATAAAAATCTATATCTCCAATTGAAGAAAATAGGGAGCATTAGAAAATATTATCTGTTGGTGTCACCAAAACTTTAATAACATCACTTATATTGTCAAGGATTGATTATTGCAATTCCTTACTGGCTGGTGTACCTGATGAACAGTTACAACAACTACAAAGAGTACAAAATATTGCTGCCAAAATAATTACTAAAAAAACTAAAGCATGATCATTTGATTCCTATTTTAAAAGCATTGCACTGGCTCCCGGTGAAAGAGCGTATCATATATAAAATATGTTTAACTTGCTACAAGTGCTTAAATGATTTATCACCGGACTATCTACAACCGTTTTAACACCCTATGTGCCTCCTAGAAGGCTCAGATCAAGTGACAAAACAAACCTTGTTAAGCCTAAAATAAATTACAAATCATAACCAACGCTTTTTTTCATATTTTGCCCCACTTGTTTGGAATAGGCTTCCAAAAACTATCAGAGAAGCAGAAAATCTAGAAATTTTAAAGAAGAAACTAAAAGCATTTCTATTTTCATCATATTTCGATTAGACAGAATCCATCCAAGCTGTAGATCGTTGTGAGTTTGTATGTGCGCATGTGCATATTATGTACGTATGTGTGCATGTCTGTATGTATGTGTGTGTGGTGCGTGCGTGAGTGAATATGTGTTTGCACGAGTATGTAACACTATGTACCTTTAAAATTGATTTGTAAATCCATAATATGTATCATGTTAAGCGCATAGAGCATTGCATAAGTGGATATGCGCTATATAAATGCAATCCATTATTATTATTAGCTTTTGAGGTCTGCATAGAGTGTAGTTCCTCCTAAAGAGTGTGATAAGGTCGGCGATACCAGTATATGAATACAATGTCATTATCACACATGAAGCCGACGGCGTCATTGAAAAGCTCTTCTGTCCTGCGTGTAGAGGATGTAGGTTCGATTCCCGAGTGTGGAAATTACAGTAGAAATTTTTCAAGACAACCACGCATAGTCAAGGAGAAAAGTGTTTCCATTAGATAGATGAACGTCTTGAACAGTGTCATACTAATACATTTTAAAAATACTTTTGGACCAGTGTACTGGTGGTCGTAAGAGCAGGTTGGACCAAACTGTGTCGCATCGAACACCTCCGTCTGTCTGCTAGGATGCTTTGTTCCGCTTTATCTACATGTATGTCGGCTGATGGACTGGGTCAAAAAACACATCCTCTTAATGAAGGAATTAAATCATTTCGAGAGGGGAGTAAACCACTTACAACCAACCAACTAATCAACCAACCAACCGACCAACCAACCAACCAACCAATCAATCAACCAACCAACCAACCAACCAACCAACCAACCAACCAATCAATCAACCAACCAACCAACCAACCAACCAACCAACCAACCAACCAACCAACCAACCAATCCATCAATCAACCAATCAGTCAATCAATCAATCAATCGGTTAATCGATCAACCAATCAAAGAAGCGCACCACACATTCTCCTTATCGTATCAATGACCAGACTGGTAACCTTGCGGCCCCTTGAAATACCTCGCTGCCCCCGACAGGAAGTGATGGTCCGCACCCGCTCCAGAATAGGGCTCTTTGTCTGTCTCTCTGTCTGTCTTTTTCTCTTGTTCTGCGTCTGTCAGTCTATTTGTTTCTTTCTACGTGTTTCTGTCTGTCTTAGTTTCTCTCTTTGTCCCTACCTCTCCCTCTGCCTTCTTTGCCTCTTCTTCTCCCCCCCCCCTTTCTTTTTCTCTGTCCCCACACTCTCTCTACTTCTGTCTATCTTTGTCACCGTCTCTGTCTCT
>NW_004797947.1:81306-83428 GCF_000002075.1 Aplysia californica | reverse complement strand
CTGGTGAGTGGATGGGTGGTTCCAGCGAAGTAAGGTGGCGCTGTTTTCATCTGTTTTGGTTTGTTGTGAGGAGACCGTCCTGCCTGCAAACCTCTCGCGCCGATACCTCGGGGGGCAGCGGTATATAAAACTGGACACATCCTGGCAGTCTGAGAATTTCCCAGGAGTAGGTCTCTTCTGAAACTCTTATACTAAACACTCCAATTTATACAAACACGTGTGTTGTCGCGCGCCTATGTAATTGTTTCAGCTTTCAGAAATACAAATTTGGAAAGGAAAGAAAATAACTGAATTCTTTACAGCACCGTGCACATAAAAAATACGGTAATTCACTTTCAGTACAAAAGCTTAAGTGAGTGGAAAGACATTCTCTATCGACTACCATTACAGAAAGAGTGAAGAATTCTGTTCTGAGACCTGTTTCTGTTTTGTGACAGATTTCGCGTAGCGCAGCCACATACAACACGTCATCATGAGGGAAATTGTGCACATGCAAGCCGGGCAATGCGGAAACCAGATTGGGGCTAAAGTAAGTATACCTACCTACCTACCTACCTACCTACCTACCTACCTACCTACCTACCTACCTACCTACCTACCTACCTATCTACCTGCCTACCTAACTACCAGCCGATACCAGCGTCTGTGGTGTAATGGTTGGCTCTTTGCTGTTATACGCAGAAGACGTGAGTTCGAGCCTCTTAGGGGCAAGTTTTTCTTTATTGAATTTCTCCGTCTATCTGTTGGGTTATTGCTTCCAACTCAGCCTAGGTTGGCCCTGTCAGACAGGATAGAAGCAGCTCTCCCTCCTCAACAATCTAAATTGTGTCAGTGGCGGCGTAAAGGGCTCTCAAGAGAAATATCAGACTCCCCACCTACCTAAATTCTTGTATTAAACATGATTTTACCGACGCGACTTTACAATTACATTCTGTTCATGAATCGGACTTATTGTTCTTCCTTGCCAGAAGGCTGAAATTTTGTTGAGATTTGATTTTTTTAAAAGGGAAAATATTTTTTCATCTTTCTCTACGCCCCTCCCCTTCTTAGCTCCGAACTTTACAATGCCAGAAGGCGTCACGGGCGACTCTGGTTCGAACATCATTGAGTGACATTGAGCGTCCATTTTTCAACATAGGTTGTCTTTGGCATGGGGAGTATCATCACTCTTCGACTATCTGAATGCGTTATGCCGTTTCTGTGACGAGGAATGTTGGAAAACAAATTAATCTTCGAGATTGACGTGACTATCAATGCCCGAGAAAGATACCCAGATAGCGTCGATACTAAACGTATCAACATTGATACCCATGGAACCATAGCAACGGATTTCTGCACCCATTCAAGGAACGAAGAATATAAAAAAAAAATGAATCAACTTTCAGGTGACGAGATTCTGAATGATTATCAACTTTCAGAAAACAGAGATTGTAAAAAATAAGAATTAATCTAAGGGTGTGAGATTGTAAAAAAGTATGAATCAACTTTTAGATTATGAATGAGCGTCTACTTTGTAGGGTTACTCTAAAGTAGTGGTTTCCATAACCTTACATTATTCCTTTCCAAAAACTTTGCATTTCAGTTGTAAATATTGTGTTAATCTTATCAAAGAGAAGGTAACTTGTTCCCTAATCCTATTATTTATAAACTCAACTAATGCTATGCAACTCCTCTAACAAAACAGAAAGGCCATTCCGAGCTCTCCAGAGATAATGGCATTGAGAAATCCAAATAGCTTTGGGCGTTAACCATTTTGATCTCCTAGCACTCCATCAAGATTAGAACTTAGATTAACAACACACTTCCGTCACGAGGAACAAAAGGTCATAAAACAGCATTATTTCGCCCTGAGCCTGCAAGGTTCAGAAACGGCCGCACAGAATTCCTCCCAGATAACGGAATTGATTTAGCCTCTAATAAAATGGGCTACTAAAATGTTAATGATCACCTGGTAACCTTTCGTTTTCATTATTTGTGAGATTTGTTTATCTTCAAAGCATGGCTGTGGTTAAAATGACGTACGTTTCTATTTAAGTGTTTTAGACCCGTACTTGTTACGAAAAGCCTGCAGGAATTTACGGCCAGTCTCAACGCGTACTTGACATACCACCGCAGACAGCCC
>NW_004797947.1:78817-80687 GCF_000002075.1 Aplysia californica | reverse complement strand
ATAGAAACAACCAGAAAAACAAACAAAAATAGCCTTTAAAATAGAAACAACCAGAAAAACAAACAAAAATAGCCTTTGAAATAGAAACAACCAGAAAAACAAACAAAAATAGCCTTTAAAATAGAAACAACCAGAAAAACAAACAAAAATAGCCTTTAAAATAGAAAGCAAACGCAAGGAACTCCAGAAACCACCAACAGTACAACAAAACAAAAACTCGATTTTGAATTCTGTTCTGATTGCAGCTTCAAAGTAGCCTGCCTTCTAAGTCCACGGAAAACCGCTTGAATAGGAACTGTTTTGCTTGACAAACCGTTAATGAATTTTGAGATCTGATTCTTGATCCTGTATCGTGTTACACATTATTTTTATAAATAAATTTATATTATTATTCAGTGCGCGGTCGTATATCACACTGATCTTGACAAACTATCGTGAGAGAAATGGAGATCCTTTTGTTCAGCAGCGCTCTCCTTCCACTTTTTCTGAAGACCTGCGGGTTTGTCCGAAGTTACTGGCCAGATTATAAGTTTGCGATACGCTAGAATGATATTATGTAAATTCACCAAACATAAATTATGCTAATGCAACCAGCACCGGGTTACTTACAACTGAATATTAGGTCAGGGTAAATTGAGAACTTCTCGCTTTTTTATTGCTCACGATACTGAAATAGGATACTGAAAAACGTTATGTACGAGGCGTTGTTTTATTGCCTCGTTCGTGGGTGTTGTTGTAAGTGGTAAATCCGATATCATTGATTATTGTATTCAGTAGTGATTCCCGTACCATTCAATATTGTATCCAGTGGTCAATGAAATACGCACCGAGTATTATTTGTACGAGAAGTGTCAAATCAGATATAATTCAGTATTACACTTCAGTGATAAATCAGATTAACATTGCGTATTGTATTCAGTGGTAAATCAGATATCAGACTCTTTTCAGTCAGACAACAGTGTCCTCTTCCACGTACTGGTTTTCCATGAATGTCTCTTGCTCCTATCTCCCCTTCCCTCTGTGCCTGTGGTGACAGCGTGACGAAGGGTATAATATAACAAGGTAATACTTTGACTGTGGGCACTACCCTCCCTTTTTTTCTCCTCTCCATCTTCACTCCCTCCATCCCCCTCCTTTATCCTACCCTTTCCTCAAGCCCAGATCAGGTGTCAAAACTTGTTTAGGCGATTCCAGACCCTATTTGTGTCACTGAAGAAATTCGTACTTTCCTATCCACTCCCCCCCCTCCTCCCCGGTCTCTGTTTCTGGTTTTGTAATGAAAGCAGAAAGACAGAAACACGCCATTTGCATTTTAAAAAAAGATCTAAATGTGAAACATCCCAGCATTGTAACACCCAATAATTAGCTGATGGCATTCATGTGGAAACGTTTTATTCGAATTACTGATGACCAAACATCTGTAGCCACTCAAAATAACCAAACTAAGAACCAACAACCACCACCACTCCCACCTCCCCGCCCAAGAAAGAAAAAAACAACACAAAAACTCACCCCATATGAAATAATATGATGATAATGATAGTAACCCCCTCCCCATGTGAAAAAAAATAAAAAAAATAAAAGCAACAACAGCCAAAAGCCCAGACGCCCAAAGGGTATCTTGCGACATTCAGCTGTCACATTTGTGAAACCTTCCTCCAAATAGCGAAAAATAAGAAAAACTTGCTGATTATAATAGCTCATCGCTCTTGAACATGTCTGAGGACGATCGAATAATAATAATATATCTGATTAAGTAGAGAGCTAAGAATGCTACACAGTCTGTTCCAGACCCGGAACTTGTGTTGATAGATAGATAGATAGATAGATAGATAGATAGATAGATAGATAGATAGATAGATAGATAGAG
>NW_004797947.1:75898-77410 GCF_000002075.1 Aplysia californica | reverse complement strand
CCCCACACACACACACAGACACCCCCAACCAATCCCCGATTCTGTCTTTACTCTTTCTCCTGTGGCCTTCCTTGCCTCCTCTTACCAATTGACAACTCCATTTGCATAATAATTATTGTGTCACCAATTTTATTACCTGAGAGACTAGTTTAAAATCAGCGGCCGAGAGAATTGTTTGAACAAAAGCATAAATTAGAATCTGTTCTTAAGAGAAGGTCTACATGTATATAAAGTTCTACAGTTTAGTAGAGTCTAACATTATACAGGCACCCCCTGCTGATTAATCTGTTCACCTTCTAAAAGTTCAGAGACAGAAAACCGTGTAGATAACGTAATTGATTGTACGCGATTTGCGTTCACATCGACACATAGCCCTTTATGAAAATCGGGCTATTTCAACTGTCTGTCACGGTCAACCCAGGCTGGATGGGATACAACGTCCCAGCAGACAGATGGATAGATTCAACAGGAATAGACCTTTTCGCGCGAGAATCGATCTCACAACTTTTATCTTGAACAGAGAAGCGCCTTACCACAAACGCCGGTAACCATATTGGGGGGATACGAAACTTAAATAAAAATAGGCGCGTTATGGAAGGGAAATCTAAAGCACTTGACAACTCTACAGAATCTAAACAACCCAATATATAAATTATTGAAAGAAATCTAACATGGACCCCAAGCACACTAGGAAAACTTTCACTCGTCAAACGATCGCCAGAATGCAAATGAGACAATTTTCGCCCATTTGTCTTTCTTAACCACAAATTAGTGACGCCATACTTTTCAGTTGTCCGACGAATGGAAATGTTCCAAAGTGAGCACGGGGCTTTAAGGACACTTTCTGTAAAGTTTTAATTTCTAGTGTTTGAGCAAGCCTAAACAATTTGTTTTTCAACTGACTTTATCTTTCTTGATTCAGGGTGAAAGAGTGTGCATAATGGTACTCCAACTTGGAGTGATAATGTTTACTTTACCCTAATCTCGTTCAAGCTACATAAATACACAAATGTGGGGGGACATGCGTCCCTGTGAATGTGTCTCTAGTGTATAAGTCGGAGACCACACTAGTAACAAATAACGGGTTTCGGTTGGGTAAAAGTATTTTTTGCTGCTCTTCAGGCCGTGCTATGCCAGTATTTTAAAAGGAAATGTAAGGTAAAAAACATACAAAAAGAACCAGCTGTTGGAGTCTCTATTCATATTATCAAAATCTTTCGTGCATGACGTCCCGATGTTCATTGTCCCTCTCCTGTATAAAAAGTAAGGGCAGTGACACAAACAAAATGCAACTTTATTTGTTAGTAGTTAAACTGTCTTTGGCCATTTTGTTAACATGCATTCTTAGAAACATATGGTTTTCTTTTTACTAGAATACACTATAGATTGAATTATAAAGTTGTAATATAACGGGTCCATTATACTTTTTTGTCACTGAATGCACGCCTGTGTCTGTCCCCCACCCCCCCGAAGGCGTCTCCATTAACTTAAGTTCTGTGCGAGTGCGTGTGT
>NW_004797947.1:73329-75569 GCF_000002075.1 Aplysia californica | reverse complement strand
GGGGGTCATACGTTATATTGCAATGCTCTCCTTTAAGTTACGTTATTTGAGAATGCGTGTGTGTGGGAGGGAGGGGGGTCCTACATTATATTGCAATGCAAGTTTTTTAATACTCCAAAGGTGCTAAAGAACTTGCAAGGGCACTTGATCTTAGTCTGACTTCAAATGCAAATAGACAAACACAAACACACTTGTAGATACTACTAATATCACATTGCAGGAAAATTGAATATCCTATCATCTCACATACTTCAAAACCAAAACAGCCATGCTAATATGGCGATCACTGTACAAGCAAGTAAGTGAAGTTAACTTTATTTCAAATGTTCTAAATAAATCGCTAGAGCACATAGCCATGATAACTATTCTGATGTTTAGCTACTTGAAGTCACGCAAAAGCTTGAGTATGTAACTGGTGTTGCATAACGTGCAGACGTTTCACCCACTTCAAAGTACATAAATAGACACGCCGACCTGGCGATCAGTGTGCAAGCAAGTAAGTAAGTAAGTAAGTAAAGCCGATTTCGACTGAAATTAAAAGTTGCCCACAGGTTCCTGAACCCACCCAGCGCACGGGCGGTGACCACAGGTGGCCGCGGTGAGATCAAAGCCTATCAGATACCGAAACCTGGCCTTTTGTCCCGCGACACCTTGTGATACACAGACTTTATCTCCCTTGTCACATTTATTTCCGCTGCTGCTTGGGCTCGATCCGATAGGTCGGAGTGTAGGAGAACAATATGTGTGGCGTTTAGATGGCCGATGTAGGGGCTGTTGGAATTCCATACGCCGGTTCTGGCAGACAAAAACAACGAAAGAAGAGCTAAAAAAAAGATGGTGGATAAAACGGACTGGTCTCTTAACCCTGTTTGACCCATCAATCTCCGGCCCCCCAATAATCCATACCCCCCCCCCCCCCCCCAAACACAAACACGATAAAACATACTTCAACAGCAGACAAACCAAAAGCAATTTAAAAAAGACCCACCACAAACAACACTAATATGACCCTCAATCTCCTGCCCCCCCCCCCCTTTCCCCCCACAACAACACACCACCACCACACTCAGCACCATGCAGCAAGAGAAGGCAGAACTGACGCTTTGTTTCCCAGCACCGCTCACTGATCCTTCGTTGCCATAAGGACAGAGCTCAGTCAAGCGAAATAACTTGATTATCGCGATTGCTGCTAGGACCCTGCCGGGCTGAGAATGGGCCGGTAAATCAATCGATTCCTTCATACAACGGGTAGAAAGGACCAAGTTCTCTAATCTGAGGAACCGTTCATTGCAATAAATAGTGACTGCTACACTTACCGGTAGTTCTCCTCTATAAGGAGCTGCCTACTTTGTTTTTGGTTTTACTGTATCAGATGTGAAAGACAGGCAGTCCGTCTGTCTGTCTGTCTGTCTGTCTGTCTGTCTGTCTGTCTGTCTGTCTGTCTGACTGTCTGTCTGTCTCGCCCTCTTTCTTTCTCTCTCTCTCTCTCTCTCTCTCTCTCTCTCTCTCTCTCTCTCTCTCTCTCTCTCTCTCTCTTGCTGTCTATGTCTTTGTCTCTCATTCTCACTCTCTCACCCCCTCCCTGTCTCCCACTCTCTGCTCCCTTCATTCTTCCTACTCTCTATCCTCTCCTCTGTTTTTCTTTTACTCCACTTCTGTCCCTCCTATTCTATCTACCTTTTCCCCTCTCTCAGTACCCCCCCTCCTTTTCTCTCCGCTCCCCCGTCCTCTATCACTCTCTCCCCTCTCGCTTTATCTCTCTCTCTATTCCAATTGCAGGGAGCTCAAATAGCAACAAATCCTAAGTGTACACTCTCAGGCAGGCGTATCATATTTGTAGGGGCCTCACTAATTGCTATTGGCTACTACCCTAACAGGATTCATACAGGGATAAGCATTTAATCCAACTTGTGTTATGATACCGAGAGCGACCCGGGGACAAAATTAAGCCCACAGTTGACACAATGTATCCAGGAGGTACTTGAAAGCCTGCAGATATTTCTCCAGCATACGTACCTCTCATAAAAGGCGTTAAAAGTTATGGCAGCATGGCTCTGGGCTCGAGTGTCCTGCTGTGTCAACAAAGGATTCCAGAACTACCTACAACTGTCGTAATTTCTCCCTAGCTCATTCCTTGAAGCTTTGATACCTCCTCGGGGCATGGGGAAATAGACCTTCTGTTATTCCGGGCAACACGACAAATTCACAAGGGTTAGGGTATGTTTGTGTGGCCCGTTGGG
>NW_004797947.1:69424-73196 GCF_000002075.1 Aplysia californica | reverse complement strand
TCGTTAGGTTGAATGGTCAAGGAAGTTATTTTCCTTGTTTTTAAAGTTAATTTTTTTTCGGGTTTTTTTCAACATAGTTCAAACAGAACGTTAACAAAATGAAAAAAAGAAAAACTCTCCACGAAAATGCACATGCAATTTCATAAGGTTGCCCGCTGCTTTTGTGTTTTAGATCAATCTTAGATTCATCCTTTTGTAAACAAGGTACATGTACTTACCGTAACTTACGTTAAATACCATCACTTTTATTCGTACAATAATGTACAACACTGCTCGGTATTTTTGAAGGCCTTTTTAGAACGACTCAAACACAATAGTGGCAATCTTGTAATGTTTTTGTTTAGAATCTTTATTTTGGTATAGCTACTCTTGTAATCCTAGTGGTGTCTGTGGCCGAATGGTTAGGCTATCGGAGTCGTAATCGTGACATTCCGGTTTCGGGGGTTTGAGCCTCAGCTCGGTTCGACATTGTGTTCTTGGGAAAGACACTTTACACGAATTTGCCACTTGGCTCAGTCCTTTCGGAGACGGACGTTAAACTCGGAGGTCCTGCCTCTGAAATAACCTAATAGTGTTGATAGGGGCGTTAAACCTTTACCATTTCACCATTTCACCATTTCACCATTTCACCATTTCACCATTTGTATTCCTGAAATTGCGGGTTCGGGGGATTTGAGGCTCAGCTTGGTCCGATGTCATGTCCTTGGTAAAATTACTTTATGTGAATTTCCCCATTTGGCTCGGTATTATCGGAGGTGAATGTTAAATTATGAGGCCTCTTATCTTAAACAACCTGACAGTGTTGCAAGGGGCTTGAAACCTATATAATTTCATTTCATCGGTTCCGAAAGCAATCCACTGATCGCCACCAGAATCGTCCTCTATGTCACTATGGAAATAGAACAAACAGAACATCTCGTGTTTGTTGTTACTTTGAAGTGAGGATCTTGCTGTCTGCTGTTTGGGAAAGTTGAGAACAAGATTGACAACACTGTAAAGACTTTTAAAATTGACACTTGAATTACTTTTTCTGTGAGTTTCTATTATGGGCATATGAAATGGAATCCCAGACTTGACCGATCGTTTTGTTGGTGAAGTGAAGAGCTGAAATAAGGTCTCTGAAACTTGATTGTGTTGCTAGCAAACGTCCTTGTGCCAAAGGGCAAGGCAAACATAAGAGACAAAAACAAAGTTGCCCCAGAGCTAGCACACCACCCCCCCCCCAATCACCGGCGGTCTCTTACAAAACGGGCAAAAAATGGAAATTATGAATACAGATTACAAGGCTGAAAAAGGTCTCTGCAGGAAGTGCCCTGCTCCAACATGGTCACGCAATTTCCCAGAAATTACTTAACTATTACGCCATAGAAATTGTTACTCTCGAGTCACCAGAATCTGAACGAGCTCTTGGAGTGAAAAGAACTCTGAACAACCTTGCACATGTGGACTCCCCTACGGAAGAAGCTTTTTTCGTTTTATGAGTTTGAGTAAAGAGAGGCGTCTTGGCACAATAAAAGTCATTTAGCGCTGGGAAGGAGTGAGAGAGATTGTAAAAAAAGAGAAAAAAAACAGCAGGGAAAAAAGAAATAGGATATATGGACCCCTCTCATCGCCTGCATAGGTTTCTGAAAAAAGAACAGCAAGTGCCCTAGTATCTCAAGATCGACACTTCAAAGCAATCAGTGCGAAATGTTATACATCTTAATGCTCAGAGCAGACAGTGTTCTGACACTTCTCAATTCATTAATACAAAAATAAACGTAACATCGGATACAACGAGGATAGGACAAATGATTTAGATCTAGCTCAGTGCACATTATTTCGCAGTGTCTCTTTCAGTTCTTCTAGATTTCTTGACGTTACGTAAAAGAAGAGAAATGTTTTCCTCTTTCCAATGACGTTCAAAGTAAAAAATTGCGAAATTCTATTGGTTTTAACGCCCTTTGTAACACTGTAAGGTCACTTATAAGACAGGAACTCCGAACTTTACAGTCCATCTTTGATAGTACCCAGCAAGATAAGAAAAATTTGTGTGCCTTTCCCAAGAGCAGACCGCCGAACCCAGAAAAGCCTCGGGCCCTCGAATCCACAATCTCATAATTACGGGTCCTGTAGGCTCCCCACTTGACTACCGACGCCACACATTCAAAGTTGTGACAATCCTTAGTTTCTCTCGGAAGGAAGAGACCTGTATACAAACATAATATCTAAATTAAAAACCTTTTAAACATTGTAATGTCAGGTAAGCTAGCTCTTAACTTTAGCACTGTTTTAAGTATTGTGTTCTGTGAAGTGGATAATTTGGTATGTGCCAGACAAGACATGTCAAAGTCAAGTTGTTTCAAGCACATTGTGAAAAGTGGAACATGTTCATCTGTTATTGCTTTGCAAACAGACTGGATAAAAGCCCTATTCATTTCTGCCGCGAAGTTTCAATTTAAAAAAAAAGCAATGAAACCCACAACCCATTTGATCCGTTAATTCGAAAAATCTCAGCCGTTTCTCAGTGAAGCATTTAAATATCTATTATAATCGATGCAGGATAGCACCTTGTCCTCATGACTCCCCCCGCCTACAATGCCTGCGTAAAAAAAGCCAAGACATTGTGCCAAATAAGAAACATTTCCCCGAGAGGCAAAAAAGTGCATGCCTCTCCCTTCCCCCTCACTCTCTTACTCCCTCCTACCCCCAACCAAGAAACACTTAACATTAATACAGAAGGGACAACATTTTTTCCACGGGAGTCAATGGGATGGATTAATGTGGATTAACGTCCGACAATAGCTGCTCCTCACTACGCCTGAGATTCCACTTTCCTCGCATAGATTTAGATCGCGATCTCCTTTTGTAGGCTGTTCCCCCTGGCTTCCCTCCCTCTCAAAGGTTTCTCTAATCCCCCTCGGAGTCGTTAAACACTTGTGGATTTTGTCTCCACCAGACGGTTCTAGAGCTGGAGGCGCCAAGCCACGTTGCCGCTTCCTTCCCCGCCCCTCGTAAAATGGACACCTGTGTATGGCAGGTTAGGCTAACAACGGTACTCTTTGCTGCGTTCTTTTTCCTTCTGAAAAAAAACGCAAAACACTGTTCTTGAACATTAGAATTTCGCCGTTTACTCCATCTGAAAACGGGCCTAATGCAATATCTGAAATTGATTTCACATGGTGTTCATTTATTGAAAAATAAAGTAATAAACTAGTTTGGATAATTACTTCTTTTCAATTTATCACCGTCGATTCATTTTGTGCGCTGTCTTTGATCATTAAATCCCATCTGTCGTAAAAAAGTGTGCCCAGTGTATTTTTCATAAAGCTTGCAAGAGATTACTTCAGCTTTACAACCGATTTATTGAAAGTATTCATCAGAATTTCAATTTACTATTAATATAGAATGTCAGTTTTGTAAACTTCTAAAGGCCCTTCCCCATCCCCTAAACACAGATGAAGGAAGAAGAGACAAACAGGTTTGATTGAAAAAGAGTATTCCTTAGAGCAAGTGTTATGCTATTCAAGAGAACACAGGGTGGTATGTTTTCAAATACGATCACTTCTCCTGTGTACACATGGATGATTTTACGATAAACAACAAATAAATGAAACTATCGCTCCTCTTAAAAGCTGAAGTACACGCCTGCCTTCAACCCACCCACCTTTCAATATAATATATTATACTTAATGTTGATTCCCCCCTGATAGGCTAGCAGGCAGTGTCGTGGTTGATGGTGAGGTGAAATTTGACAAAGGAGAAGTGTTGAAGACCCTGGAGAAAAAGTTGC
>NW_004797947.1:67124-69324 GCF_000002075.1 Aplysia californica | reverse complement strand
GGGAGAACTAAAAAGAAGGCTTCGTTTTTTGTAAGGAAAAAAACTTCCTTTTCTCTCGTTACGACCCACGGGACCAAAAAAATCAAGTTCCTCCGGTGTTTTTGCCCCGGGGGGACTCAGGCATTTCGGGACAATTCCCGGCCACAAATGAGTATTGCCCCCAGGGACTGCTATCAACTATTTTTACCCCCCCCCCCCCCCCAAAGGCAACCAGAATCCAAAATCTAAAAATTATGTATCTGACCGTGTACTTAAGAGCGCAACCCCAAATTTAACCTCGTGGAAACTGTCTGCGTGGTCTTTGTAATAGGGGGGGGGGGGGTGGGCAAAGGAGGAAAAAGGGAAAGGTGAAAAAGGCAGGGGGTGGGGGTATGGGGTTAAACATTGGGAAGTGGCGTGGTTATAGGGCTGTGGGTGGATATAGTTGGTTTGGGTAGTTATAGGGTAGAGGAGAGGGGGTGGTTATCGGGTGTTGAAATATTTCAGTACTGTCTGGCAGGTTTCAATAGTAAAGATAGCCTGGAGCCGAGTAAGCCTGATTCCCCGTTTAAACTTCTCTGTTAACATCTCCCCCTTGACGCTCATATGGCCGTATGCAGTTGCCAACGCAGCAAAACCTTACTAAAACAAACAAACACAGCTCACAATGCCATTTGTTAAGAGGAGGACAGTTATCGGATATTGAGATTTTTCCATACCGTCTATCATAAAGATAACCCACAATGTCACTTTAGCGTCATCATCGGGTTGACAGGCGGCTCTGAGGAAGCCATTCATCCGTAACCCTAACCGTCGGTGCCGGCTGTTGCAGGAAGATCTGACACGCTAATCCCACTTGTCTCCCATAAGCTCACAAATACTCACTTACTCTCACCCGGTAATGACAAACGACCGATGAGTTTGATCAGGTGAAAAGATTTTCTGATTTCTGGTATGATCGAAGATTGTTTAATAAGATTTCTCAGTCACAGCCAAAGCTTCTTGCAGCGTGTGCATTATGTCTGTCATTTCTAGCGTCATGATTAATGGAACGTTTCGATGAGCCGGGGATAAATAGTCGTAAATCCTTCCTCTGTGTACACGTGTGCGTGTGTGTGTGTGTGTGTGTGTGTGTGTGTGTGTGTGTGTGTGTGTGTGTGTGTGTGCGCGTGTGCGTGTGTGTGTGTATGCGTGTGTTTGTGTGTGTGTGTGTGTGTGTGTGTGTGTGTGTGTGAGTGTGTGAGATATACAGATAGATAGGTAGATAGATAGATAGATAGATAGATAGATAGATAGATAGATAGATAGATAGATAGATAGATAGATAGATAGATAGATAGACAGATAGATAGATAGAGAGATAGATAAAGAGTACATTTGTTTAGCGAAATTGAACCCAGTCCTTCAACGATGCGAACTCTCAGTACAACCTCCTTCCTCCCCCCCCCCCGGAAAATAAACCCTACACAAGTCTATATTGCATGCTGGTAAAAAATACAGGTACTCTTTGATTTCCATCATTTGGGTCATCAACCTCAGAAACATGCAAATTACCGGGGAAATTTGATCTGAAGGGTATATAGACAAAGAGAACAATAATCATTGGTTAGTTTGAAGCTTCGTCTTGTTCTGACTCGACAGGGATTAGGCAAAATATTGTCAATGACCTTTGTATTACATAGACGAAAACAATGAAGATTGCTTTAATATATTGGTACGTAGAGACCTTCAAGGTAAAATGAGACAATAGTCTGGAAGCTAACGTATGTTTTCCTGAAGGTAATGATAACTTTTGAATGTCGTTGTGTCGTCGGTAAAAGATCTATCGTTATATTTTCTCGAAGGCGATAGAAAAACTTTGTCTTCTGTTAAAAAAATATACAACAACAACAGAAAAGAAATCAACCTTCAGTCAGTCAGGGCTTGGAATTGATCAGTGATGTTCTAACTCACACACCCAAACATGCGCGCTCATACAAATACATGTATACAAACTCAGACATACACCTATACTGTCACACTCTTGAATGTGTGTATGTGTGTGTGTGTGTGTGTGTGTGTGTGTGTGTGTGTGTGTGTGTGTGTGTGTGTGTGATTGTGAGTGTGTGTGTGTGTGTGTGTGTGTGTGTGTGTGTGTGTGTGTGTGTGTGTGTGTGATTGTGTGTGTATGTGTGAGTGTGTGTATGTGCGTGTGTGTCTGTGTGTGTGTGTGGGGGGGGGG
>NW_004797947.1:61697-67024 GCF_000002075.1 Aplysia californica | reverse complement strand
GGTTAACAGTGTATATAAACTGCAACAACATAACTGAAATGGAAAGTGAAATCCTTCATAGAACGCTTACCTCTTCGTTCCCCTTATATCTCTTGCGGTCTGCCGTTACTGCAAGAAAAATAGAAAACAATCAGAAGGCAACTATGTCTTTTCCGAATTTATGTCTATAAACAACACATTTTCGTTCAAATTCCACACAGTTTTTTTATACTAAAAAATTAAGTTGTGAATAGTCTGAATACAAAAAGCACCATTTGATCCGTAAGACTATAACAATTAAGTAACTGGGCAAATTACCTATTTAATTATATGGGTTCTTGGGAAAATTTTCTTTGGTCTTCATCCGCTTGACTTCGTCCTATCGGACATGAAATCGCAATTCGGAGATCCTGCCTTTTGTATGACCGTGTTGTGTTAGTAAGGTCGAAGAACCAACACCATGCTATACCATATCATGCAAATAGCTAGATGCACATATTATTATTGTATTGGATGTCGGTTTACTTACGCAAGGGCGATAAGAATTTTATGTCTTCTCGTTTGTTTCGGTTATTAGATTTAAAGAGACCTAGATAATGATATAAATCTAGACACAACACATCCCAACAGCAAAAGACGCTGCTACGCCATTTCTTCCCCACCTGGCTTAATTTTTTCTAATTCAGTGACAGGTCTAGCGTATTTCCTTTCTTTTCGTGCGCTGTCGTATCCTGGCAAAGGATTCTGATAGTAAAACCAATATTGTTTGATAATCATTTGACTTAAACAAACCAATAATATGTTCTCAAATCTTTTAAAGAAAGTGTTGGAGCATAACGCAAAGGGTACATTGATGTATAACTTGAAAACAAGAAATATTTTATATAAAATCATGTCAATATTATCTTTCCTATGGATACATACTAGCGGCTGAAATGATGTTCTAAGGCTTCGAATTACGATTATTTTCTTGGGAAGTTGCATGATCTTTTCTTGACTATCAGGTTTCTCTCCTTGTCGGGACAATTCTTGTTAGAATCAAGAAGTTTGATCTATGCCAAAGCTTTCAAAACTGCAGGAAAACCCTATCTCATCAGTACCTACATTTGCATGATTATTGCTAATGTCTTTTGAGCGACGCGTGCCGGTTTGTATAGGCGCCCGTTTCTGCTGTCAAAAGAAGCAAATCTGCAAATGAATAAGAACTCGTGACTACTGGAAGCCACAAAAGTATGAATGTCAGTAAGGGTTACATAACTTTGTCTTCTGCATTTATTTATCGGGGGTTGAGGAGGAGGGAGAGCGAGAGCGAGAGAGAGCGAGAGAGAGATAGATAGATAGAGAGAAAGAGAGAGAGAGAGAGAGGGAATTTGATACGGGGAAGAAAGAAAGTGAAACGAGAGGGCAGGAAAGGAAGGGGGAGGGGGAATTTGAAAAGTTAGCTAAATATTCCAACATGTGCACAATATTCTGCGTCTTGAAACAGAAACCAGTTTACGTTGCTCTAAGATATCAATCTCACTAAGTTTACCCCCTCCCCCCACACACCCACCCAATCTTCCCGAACTTTCCATCTACACCTCTTTCTATTCTTTCTCTAACCAAGTCATATGTTTAATGAAAAGGGACTTTCACAGTTGAAGTTCTACCTATCTAAAAAAAACTAGGCTGTTAAACAATGGCCCGCGGGCCATATGTGGTCCTCAACAGAGTTGTGTGCTGCCATCTGGCCTAATGTGGCCTTCTGCATGGTTTAACGCAGCGCGCAGAAATATTGGGTGAATTAAACAGACAGACGAACAACAAAGAAGATCAGACATCAATATATCATCATAACAGTGATCACGTCGATCTGAACACGTGAGCGGAGACTAGCTTTTGTAATATCATAGAAATTTAAGCCCCGTATTCCTGGGCAGCGATTCTTTTTTTGTATTTTTATTGTAACAGAAAAGTAAGCTTACCTAGCTTACTGTGTGCAATAAAAAAATGTAGTAGTATTTACACCCTCTTCAACACCGTTTAGATAATGTAGGAAACGGGTTTCGACCCAGCCTGTCAGGGCCAACTCGGACTTTGAGTCATACAACTTTCCCGCTTGAAGACCGTTACTCCATAAAAGGCGAATAAATCGCAGAGGTCCCGTGTGCAAGTTGAGCACGTTAAAGATCCTTTAGTGGTCCTAAAATCGATAAGAATAGGCTTCAGCCGCCACCCGGGCAAAATTCAAAATTATTAATTCCTACCACAACTGAAAATGTATAACGTGTCCCGAGCGCTCATATAACCTTATGCAGTTGCGAGCGCCGTAAAAATCTTTAAAAAAATAATCTCCCCACTCGGGAATCAAACTCAGGTCTCCTGCGTGCGATGGTGAAGCCTTCTACTACTCCACAGACACTGGCAAGTCCAGTTTAAAAAGGCGCGACTCTTTGTTGTTCATAACCCAGCCGGAGAAGTCGTCATTCCGAAAAGTTTGCCCACGCCTACTCTAAAATCATCTTATCTCTCTCCTCGACATGGACCTGATTATTTCAATATATTGCTTGGTTACCCGCTCAATATTATGGTGTTTTTGTATGTGTAATAATAAATGCGTTCTTGTTTATGGTTCTAGAAGGAGATATGTTTATGGACTTTTAATATCACAGGTCTACAATGAAGATAGAGTTATATTATGTACTCGTTTTGGGTTTGATATGATAACAGTTTCACTGCTCTTTCATTTCTGTAAGGTTACTTAATTAAGAGGCTGTCCACAGTGTGATGATCTATGATCACAAGAGAAAGCATTTTAATGTATGCGGCGTGTGTATGTAGGGAGGGAAAGGAGGGAAGGACATAATATAGATAGGGAGAGTTAGACACAAAGAAAGTGAAAAGAAAGGACAGAGAAGGACGGGAAGGGGGAGGGGGGTGCTGAGGGGATGTGACTCTTCGAAAGTTAGATAGATGGAAAGATAGATAGATAGATAGATAGATAGATAGATCGATAGATTGATAGATAGTTTCTCAGATAGATAGATAGACAGATAGATAGCGGCGTCTGTGGTGCAGCGGTTAGGCGCTTCGTCGTCGCAAGCGGAAGATGTGAGTTCGATTCCCCCTTGGGAAAGTCTTTTTAAAAATCAAGTTTCTCCATCTATCTGCCAGGACAGGTTAATCTCTCATAGGCAGGGTCGAGGTGCCACGCTTCCTAGTTGAGCTACATTTTGTCAACGGGAACGTAAAATATGCTGGATTGATTGATTGATTGATTGATTGTATGTGGACGGCTCTTTTCGTTTATGCAGATGGTCAATTTAGATTGAGATGGTCTCAAGGTTTTCTTCATGTAGGCCTAACATTTGATTCAACAACGAACACCATTAACACAGATACAACTAACTGGTTGATTGATTGATTGAGTGATTTGTTTATCTGTTTGTTTACTTTACTTTTTTACATTACAGTTCTGGGAGGTAATGTCAGACGAGCACGGCATAGACCCCACTGGGACATATCACGGGGACTCTGACCTGCAGCTGGAGCGGATCAATGTCTACTATAATGAGGCTACAGGTTTGTATAATTGTTTGTTTGTTTGTTGTCGTACCTACATCTCGCGCAGATACATATCTATTATAACGAGGATACAGGTCTGTCTGACTGTTTGTTTGTTTGTTGTCGTACCTACATCTCGCGCAGATATATGTCTGTTATACGATGATTCTGGTATGTTCGTTTGCTTGTTTGTTGATTTGTTTGTTTGTAGTCGGACCAACAATTGGGGAGGATCAATGGCTATCATTACGACGCTACAGGTCTGTTGTATGTTTGTATGTTTATAGTTTTTACAACTGGAGAGAGAACACGTCTGTTTATTTGTTTGTTTGTTGGTTCCTTTGTTTGCTTGTTAGTTTGTTAGTTGGTTGTCCTACCTACAACAGGCGAAGACAAAAGTCTGTTTATATATTCGTGTTTTTGTTTGTTTGTACCTACTTGTGGGGACGACACATGTATGTAATCTTGTTTGTTGTTTGGTTGCCCTGTCTACAACAGGCGAAGACAAAAGTCTGTATGTATGTTCGTGTGTTTGTTTGTTTATTGTCGTAACTAATGGAGAGGTCACATGTCTGTATGTTTGATTGTTTGTTTGTTTGTTTGTTTGTTTATTTGTTTGTTTGTTCGTTGGTTAGTTGTCGTACCTGCAACTGGCAAAGACAAGGGTGGTCTGTCTGTTCGTTTGTTTGCTTGTTTGTTTGTTTGTCTATATATTGTCGATCCTATTGTTGGAGAGGACCAATGTCTACTGTATTGAGGCCACAGGTCTGTTTGTTTATCTGTTGTCGTACTTACGACTGGTGTAGACACATATGTGTCAGTTTGTTGTCGGAACTAAATAACTTAACAGAACAAAAGTCTAATATAATGAGGCTATAAGTCTGTACACCTGTACGCTTGTTTGTTTGTTTGAGAGTTTGTATGCTTTGTTTGTTTGTTTGTTTGAGAGTTTGTATGTTTTGTTTGTTTGTTGTTGCAACTGTCTGTTGCTCTATATTAACCCCATGTGCCCGAAAGCAAATTTCTTATCGGACTTTAACTACCCTTACGTACACCGAGGGTACACCCCAGTGTGAAGGATTCTGGTATGAATGGGATCTGCGTCACTTTTATCTCAATAAGGTCGTTTAAAGAGGCGTGACTTCCGAATTTAACATCTATCTTCGATAGAATCGAATCAAATGGAAGGGGAACCCTGAAAAGTTTCCAAACAAATGGAGTGTTAGAACACCCCATACGGGGTTTCGAATCGCGGTCGTCCACATCATAGTTCGGTGTGGCACTGCCTGAACTATCGGCGCTCTCTTCAATAGAAGGTTAATTAGAAGCTAGGTGTGGTTAAAAATACCCATATCACACCTGTAAAATTGATAGCAAGATACACCCCTACACTTTCCTTGATTCCAAAAGTATTGAGGACGTCTCTATTATGGATCATGTCAAGGAAGTCAAGATCTAAAGGGAGGAAAGTTGTGCTTGGGTAATCTACATTTTCTATGTCTACCGCCCAGGCAAAGCTATCAAACTGCGGATTAAAAATGCGAAAACACTAACAAACTTGTAAGATCTTTCGCTGTTTATATACAGCTAGGTACCCATACCCACTAGGTGAAGTGAGGACAATTTGTGTACAATTATTTTTCTAAAGACACAAAGCAGGGTCCCTGACAGGATTCAAACCCATGATCTTACGTTCGAGATCTTGAGAGTCTGACTATTAGACAACTGACGCCACGGCGAATAATATGAGGTGGATTTCGCACATATGCAAAGGGTGTTTTGGGGGGTCGTGTGTGTGTGTGGGG
>NW_004797947.1:58306-61597 GCF_000002075.1 Aplysia californica | reverse complement strand
CCCCAACCAAAAACAACCCCCCGCAATGAAATTAAAAAACAAAACAAAAGAACGACAACGACAACAGCAACAGCAACAACAACAACAACAACAACAACAACAACAACAACAACAACAACAACAGGGCCACCCATTTCGTAGTCCAGAATGACATCAGCTGAGGTAAAGGAGCGTTGATCGGGACGTAACGCGGTTACAAATTATTACACTATTTGGCAAACATTTGGAACCTCCCCAGGTGGCAAGTATGTCCCTCGCTGTGTGCTGGTGGACTTGGAGCCAGGCACGATGGACAGTGTCCGGTCGGGTCCCTTTGGTCAGATCTTCAGACCCGACAACTTTGTCTTTGGTGAGTTCTATTAATTAAGGGAAAGGTTTTTACTATTTCTATGAAAACTTACGATATATCTTTGATGTCTTGTGGCTGATCTACGATCTATCATCTGTATTTTATAACCACCAGTTAAAAAACGGACCTGTATTTATTCGTAAACTCATGTTCTAGTTTGGTATCAAATAGAGTGTATTTGGTATTGGCTGAACGCTTAATCTAACCTGAGTTATTTCAGGTCCAATAATGACCAACTGGTGGCCTGATCATGACGTGTGTAGTCCTAATAACGGTCGTTCACATCACGATAAAGCTAACTGTGAAGAGATCCACTGCAAAACGCACTATACGCGAAATCTAGGCATTTCCGGAAAATTTCGTCCACTAAAACATCTTATGGAAAGAACTATTCTGAGAATGATTTTTTCCTCCGGAAATGCGCTGTATCCTTCATTATTTAGTACAATAAAAGTGTATTTCGTTTACTCTTGTTTTCAGAGAGGAAGATTTGTTTTCATTTTCCCCTAAGTTTTGTAGTTAATGGACTTAGTGTGTTTTGCCACGGAGTCTTTCCCATAGCGACCAATTAGATTATTAAACTGAACGTTCGTTTTAAGAATGAGACCCCAGCTGAAAAGAGCACATGTACTCAGAGCTTGTTGCAGTCGAAACAGCTGGCTTTACAGTAAATCAGTTCTGTTTTGATCTCCATGAAAAATAAAAGTTGCTGACTTCAGCAGACACACCCAGACACAACAGCCAAGGGCATATTAGTCCGCAAAACACTGAACTTCTGAACTTGTTGTCTGGTCTAGACAGTGGTGTAGCGGTTAGGCACCCAGCTGTCGACTAGACAAGAGTTCAATTCCCGTACGGTAAATCCATCCTTCCATCCATCCATCCATCCATCCTTCCATCCATCCATCCATCCATCCATCCATTACAAAATGTTGATGACATCAACAGTTTCATGTAGACCACAGCCACAGATGTGTTTGTCTGCAAATGTTCAACTACATGCAGTTGTCTGGCTTACGCAGTAAACTCAGATCGGCGTCTGTGGTGCAGCGGTTAGGCACTTCGCTATCGAAGGCAGGAGTTCGATTTCTGAGTGGGGAGAATTTTTTTCTAAACAGAGTTTGTTGAGGTTGGAACAGCTGGCTAACAGTAAATCCTGTTTTTTTGATCTCCATAAAAACAACAACAATGAATGTTGCTGAGAAGGGTACATTAATTTCTCTGCACAACATTGATCAAGTATTTTGGCTCTCATAGTAAACGACTAGTAAACTAGTAAGCTCGCTTTGTAGTAAATCAGTTCGGTTTTGATCTCCATAAAAAATAAAAGAGATTAATCTGACATCAGCAGTCTAGCCCAAACACCACACCACGAACGGATACATTTGTGAGACTGGCTGACAAAATGAGTTACTTCTCGCAATCTACCAATGGAGATATTAACCAAAAATTGACACAGGGGCCAAATTTGTAGATTTTCTATTGATGTCATATTCTTTAAGTATAACAAGCCTTACTCTATTTCATACTTACAAATTGTAAAAACCTCACCTATAAGCGTGATGTAGCGATTTTCATAGGGCTTAAATCCGAGAAGTAACTCATTTTGTCAGCGCCGTTCACATTAATTGTTTTCGAAACGTTCAAGTACATGCAGCTGTCTGGCTCACCCAGTAAACTCATACCGGCGTCTGTGGCGCAGCGGTTAGCCACTTCGCTATCGAAGGCAGACCTCAGTTCGATTTCCGTATGGGGAGAATTAATAAAGAACAAAAAGAGTTTGTTGAGGTTGGAACAGCTGGTTAGCAGTAAATTGGTCAGGTTTTGATCTCCATTAAAAAAAAAGTTGCTGACATCAGCAGTCTCATGTAGACCACAGCCACAGACGATGTTTGTCTGCAAAAAATTCAACTACATGTACATGTAGTCGTCTGGCTTACACAGTTAAGTTATAAAATAAGATAAGATAATACTTTATTATCCCAGAGGGAAATTTTTCTTGGCTCTGCAGGACCGTAAAAACACACCAGGGTATACATAAAAAATTTAAATCTCATATTACTCTCATTAAAATTCAATATGAAAAGAGAAGTAAAGCTGACAAAAAGTACATATCACATCAGAGGCATCATTCAACAACGTGCAAGAATTTAATTACTAGACATTTGGAGCTATATAGATACACACTCTAAAGAGCAATACATATTATGCTTATTCTGACAATAGCCTTTTATTAGAAGGTAAAAAAACTTCTTTTATATATCTTTCTTTATTTGTTTTTTTGGGGGGGAACATCTGCTGCTGCGTGATCTTAAAATTTTTCGAGGAAAGAGGAGGTGTTGGGTCGTTTGTAAATGCTTTTTACCTTTTTTTAAACTTGTGGTGTTATACATTTCATCAGTTCTAGTAAAATCATATCCAGAGATCTTGTTGGCTTTCTTAATGGTAATGAACATTTTCCCGTCGCTACCCGGATTCGAACCCGGGACCTTTGAATGAGAGGCGATCATCTTAACATGTAGGCCACGAGAGCCCCCATGGTCAGGTTTACTTAGTGATATCTCGCCTATCTCTTTGGTGTCGCGGTTAAGCGCTGTCGAAGGCAAAGGACCTGAGTTCGATTCCCGTATGGGAGAATTTTTTTTATCGGAAATCTCGGTCGCTCTGCTTGGACTTTCATCCTTCTAAACTCGGATCTTCCGTGACAGAGAGAGTCGAAGCCCTCCTCCTAAATGGAGGAAATTGTATCGATGGGGGCACCAAACGCCAACATTAAACAAAAAAACCCAAACAAAAACAAACCCCAACAACAAACAAACCCAAAACCCAGCGTACTCAAGTTTGTTGCAACCCTTTGAAAGACACTTTACACAGATTTTTCTCACTTCGGCCTCGACTTCCAGTTTGAGAAATAAGTTGCTCATTAACCTCCCCCCCCCCCA
>NW_004797947.1:50838-55060 GCF_000002075.1 Aplysia californica | reverse complement strand
TAGAAGAAGAAGAAGAAGAAGAAGAAGAAGAAGAAGAAGAAGAAGAAGAAGAAGAAGAAGAAGAAGAAGAAGAAGAAGAAGAAGAAGAAGAAGAAATCAGCATGCGTGTACCGTGTGAGTATGCAAAACATGTATATAATTCGAATAAAACCCCACAAACTGTCGAAGAAAATCTTACCTTAAGGTCACCTTGTATCCAAGAACACGTTCTTCGTTGACACCAGACAGCGAATGTTCCTCATACACAGGTCTTCATAGCTTTCATATCCCGACACCACCACAATATCACACAGAGAAACAAAGGAGGAACCTTATCCTTTGTAGAAAACATCGCGACTGTCAAAGCTGCTTTTTGTTGATTTCACTTAGATAAGCCCTACCTGTGTCTTCCAAGTTTTTTCTGCACCATTTTGCGTCATCACCGCATAATACAAACACTTTAACTCTTTCTCTACCAATCCACGATATATCTATGAAATTGTATTATGTCCCCTGCAAAGTAGAATGAGAGGAAGACTTCATCGTTTTTGAAATTTTTTTTCGCCTTCCTCACTAATATGAGGAGTTCACGGGGAAAATGGACATAGCCACAACATGAAAAAAGTAAGGATATCAATTCTAAAAGCTTGTGGACTCATAACCTAGTTTCTTTTCGATTGCTGGTTGATTATTTTTGTTTGATGTCCCTTTTGATCAACACCAATTCCAATAAAGCGACCATTAAGCAGAAAGAAAAATGGTGTTTATGCGTCCACAAACTTTAAGTTTTGATACCCTCATGTTTTCCATAATTTTATGACTATGCCCGCTTCCCCTCATACTTCTTCACACGCAACACCTCTACTTTATTTGATAACACACTTTCAGAGACTGGGACAGCACAGCGCCACCGCCAACCTGTTACATCAACCACACAATAGTCTGGCACAAATAGAGAGAACCCTTCTGCCTGTGTAAAAAGTTGAACTTACAATACGCATTGACAGTCACTCAAATCCACGGTGACAAAAACTCGCTTTTTCGCTCTCGTAATTAAACTGTGCGAACAGAAAGGGAATACGATATTATGAATCATTCCAGCGAAGAGGGGTGGGGGGTTGAAGGTGGGGACTTGGATTATAATGACAATCGGTGAAACGCAGTCCTTCAAAAAGTAGATATTTATACAGCATGCATAACCTTACAACATGTTGCCTGTGGGATTAACGATCTTATAATTGTATTAACGATTTCCCTAATAAATGCTCTTTGCTGATCACAGCTGATTGGTCAGTCCGTTCTTTTTAAGCCACGGCTTAAGCATTGTGATGCGTTGCTTTGTGATAGAAAACACACGTGTATATGAGTTCATACACAAGTCGCTCATACATGTTACACACATCACATCACAAACACACACACACACACACACACACACACACACACACACACACACTCACACACTAATACTCACACACTCACACGCATACACTCATGCAGACTCACACACGCTCTCTTCCTCCGCCTCCCTCCTCTCTCTTTCTATTTCTCTTTTTCACACACTAGCACTTATTAATGATCTGACACTGACATATACCCCCCGCCTCCACGCTCAACACACACACACATCCAGTTACGAATACTACTGCCATTTTAATACATCTAATTACATTTTCGCTTTTCACATCCCCCCCCAACCCCTTTTCTATCGACATTACCCCGCCCACACCTGCCCCACACCCACCCACAACTATCCCACCCGACAATGCTCCCCTCCCACCTCCCTCCTCCATCACCAGTTGACCCACTCTCTAGGAGGAGGGACGGGCGCGGGTATGGGCACACTGCTCATCTCCAAGATCAGAGAGGAATACCCGGACAGGATCATGAACACTTTCTCCGTGGTGCCTAGTCCTAAGGTGAGCGCGCTAACTACTCAACCACGTTATAGTTCTGTTAGACCTATGGTAAGCATGTAATGGCCTATGAGGACACATTAACTATCAACCTTACACACTTCTGATCTCTAATGACCAATAACCATACACACTGATCTATAGTGGCCTATGAGAACATACTAACTACTCAGCCATAGAGGACATCTATAGTGGTCTTGGAGAAGACGCTAACTATTCAACCATACATACTACTGGTCTGTAGTACCACGTCGCAAGATGAGCACCTTAACTACTCAACCATACTACCCATGTGTAATGACCTACGGTGAGTCTGGTGAAGGAGTGTTTGGGACCCGCCTTTTTAATGATAATGACAATAATAAAGTTTATCATTTCCATTGTCCCCAATCCCGTAAAATACAGCTGCTGCTGTAAGCAGTTTATAACAGCTTTACATCAACACAAAGCACATGTGCATGGTCTATGGACGTGCATACATACGCTCTTTAGAATACGCTAACACACGCGCAGACATGCATGCTGTCACACTACAATCGATGACGGTGTGCACATTACAGTGTGATCATAAGAGTCCATGAATAAGATTATCCCCCCTCCCCTTCTGGCATGGTTTACTTCTTCTTTCCCGTTGAACATCAATCGTTTTTACCTCTCCTCCTTCTTTTCTTTGAATGTTACTTTCTAGCAACATATTAAATATTCGGCACTTATAATAATATGACCAATTTGTGTTGCAAGTGTCGTAAAACTATCAAGACGGCATTTCGTGAAATATGTTGTAAAAATAATTTTACATTTTGTCTCAGACTTTGTATCCCTCAAATGTTATGGGTGAGAGTTCTAGATGGCAGCGAGTTTTTGACCTCCGTTCCTTGACGCTCTCAAAAGAGACTTAGAGTTGTTCGGTGAAATATCTTGAGCAACAGTCTGGAAATAGGAGGCTGCATTCTTTTAACGATGACAGAACATAAGATCTTAGGACAGCCAAGGTATATCAGACACTGTGGCTGGAGGGTACAACTGGTAGGATCACGTCTTTACTTTCCCGTTGCTGTTTCAGTCTTCCAGCCAAGCTCTTTTCCAGTGCTTAAAGAATGGTATTGTGTCTATGTGCTCATCTTTCTTCTTCTTGTTCTTCTAGTTTATTCTTATTTGTATTATGCATGTGCATTTCTTCTCTTCACTCATTGCTTTCGTTATTTCGCCCTCCCCTCCTCTGGTGTTGTTTGCTCATGCGTTCCTATCAAACATCTATCGTCTTTTCTCTCCTTCTTTTCTTTGTATGTTACTCTCTCGCAGTACCTCTTATCTTCGGCACTTATAAAATCATGATTCATGTGTGTTGCAAGTGCCGTAGAACTCTTACTGATGAAACTAAACCCCCCCCCCCTTCCCTCCCGTGTGCGGCCAGGTGTCAGACACAGTGGTGGAGCCTTACAACGCGACCTTGTCAGTCCACCAGCTGGTGGAGAACACAGACGAGACATACTGCATCGACAACGAGGCCCTCTACGACATCTGTTTCCGGACTCTCAAACTGACCACACCCACGTACGGGGATCTGAACCATCTCATCTCCGCCACCATGTCCGGCGTCACTACCTGCCTCAGGTTCCCAGGTAATACAACTCATAGGGTAAATGAAAAGTATATCCCCCCCCCCCCTATTTTGAACTGCTTGACTCTGTGTGCAAAACTGTGGGTCACCGTGGGAGGCTATAGTGATGTAGGTGCTATGTCTCTCCAGAACAGGAAACAGAGGCATGTGATGGTTGGAATGTGGAAAGATGTTAAGGCCCGACGCTGCGTCCTTGGGAAGACACTTTATGCTCATTTTCTTCATCTCACCCACGTGTGAATGGATACCCGGCTATAGACAGCAAAAGATCTGTTCAATTTGTTAGAGTTTGACCGCTTAATCGGCTGCTTGCGTTGTGTGCTTCCGGGGAAGCCAAGAATGTTTTTAAAAATCTCAGGGTCTACTGGGGTAATAACATGAATTGTAAAGTGCATATAGCTTTCTGATGAGCGGGAACATGCGCTATAAAATGCTTTTTATTATTTAATTTTTCTATGATCATACTTTACAGTAAGTGCCAATCCTCGACCTCTCATCAATGACGAGATGGGATTATCTCCCCTGCCCTTTTTTCAATACTTTCACTCACTCCCTGTAAATCATTTGCTCTCACTTTATAACTCCATCTATCTCTTTTAACATGTATACTTTATTTTGATCAAAGAAGTCCCGTAAATGGGGGCACAGACAATATAATTATTGTCTTATTTTAAGTATGCATACTTTTATGTATAGTGATGACCTC
>NW_004797947.1:49214-50395 GCF_000002075.1 Aplysia californica | reverse complement strand
TGTGCTTACAGGCCAGCTGAACGCAGACTTGCGTAAGATCGCCGTCAACATGGTACCGTTCCCACGCCTGCACTTCTTCATGCCTGGGTTCGCTCCCCTTACCTCCAGGGGCAGTCAACAATACAGGTATATGTTGCAATGATATCATCTTTTATCGATCCTGCATTTAGCCATCATCATCATCATCATCATCATCATCATCATCATCATCATCATCATCATCATTGTTTGGAAAGCAGAGTAGGAGGGAGAGTCTTGTTTGAATTCCAGACTAAATAATGTAACAATATAAAATGTTTAAAATTTGTTTAATAGACACAGCTCATCGTTTCGCCCCGTGGGCTTCCTCAGGAGCACCTGAGAGAAAACTAAATGTATACTAGCAGGGAAATGGGCCTAACAAAGAGGGTCTTAAGATTACGTGTGTTTACAGGCTAGACGGAAGTGACTCAGAGCGACCCAGACCGAGGGGCTAATTATAAGGAAATTTATCATCACTTCTCCTCTTCCTCCTTCTCCTCATCCTCCTCCTCCTCCTCCTCCTCGTCGCCATCATCATTTTATTTTATTATAATAATAATAATAACAATAATAATAATAATAATAATAATAATAATAGTAATAATAATGATAACAGTAGAATTATGACGAGAGTTGTAGCGATAACGATACTAATAACGATAATGATAAAAATAGTATTGCTAATAAAGATAGCAATAATAAAAAAAGTATATTACTAATTTGCTATACTTGCATATGAGGCTTGTAATTGACTAAATAAACACTTACACGTATCATATAAATACGTGACCAAATGTAGAGTCATGTCACGTTCTTTATTCTAAAATCTCTCTCCTCTCTCTCTCTCCCCCCACCCCGTCCTCCATCCCTCCAACTCCGCTCCCCCTCCCCTCCCTCTCCTCCGTCCCTCCAACTCCGCTCCTCCTCCCCCCCCTCACGCCTGCACATCCCCACAGAGCCCTGACAGTCCCTGAGCTGACCCAGCAGATGTTTGACGCCAAGAACATGATGGCTGCTTGTGACCCCAGGCACGGCCGATACCTCACGGCCACCGCCATGTTCAGGGGACGCATGTCTATGAAAGGTCAGCAGGTCAATTTGTTGGTCTTTATAGTGCTTTAGTGGATTCAAGTGAAACTTTCGTATAGCGAGAGGGGGAG
>NW_004797947.1:45471-46219 GCF_000002075.1 Aplysia californica | reverse complement strand
CAAGAAAAATGCAGGGAGCAACGACTGCCATTACATACTGCGTTCGTCGATCTGACAAAGGCTTTTGATACAGTCAGTAGATCAGGACTGTACATGGTGCTTGGAAAAATTGGCTGTCCCCCAATAGTGCTACAGCTCATCATCTCATTCCACGAAGATGTGAAAGCCACCATTCAGTTTGACGGTTCAACATCAAACAGTTTCAACATCAATTGCGGAGTAAAGCAAGGTTGTGTCTTAGCACCAACCCTTTTTAGCAACTATTTTGCTGTCTTACTGCAATACGCATTCAAAAGTCACCAGGGGATGTCTTCCTCCACTGGAGAACTGATGGGTCGCTCTTCAATCTTGCTCGACTCAAGGCCAAGACCAAGATTAACAAAACAACAGTGCGAGACCTTCTCTTCGCCAATGATGCTGCTCTTGTTGCTCACAGTGAATCAACCCTACAAACAATGATGGACCGCCTATCAACAGCATGCAAGGTCTTTAGTTTGGTCATCAGTGTTAAGAAAACAGTCATCCTTACCCAAGAAGGAGCAGAGCAGAGCCATAGTCTGAACGACAAAAAACTTAAGACAGTGGACAAGTTCTGTTACCTGGGGTCTACCATCAGCTCTACAACATCACTTGATAATGAGATCAACATCAGGATAGAGAATAGAGAAAGCAGCAACAACTTTTGGAAGGCTGACAAAACGAGCATGGGAAAACAAAAGATTAACCATCAAAACAAAGATCAAGATTT
>NW_004797947.1:45036-45371 GCF_000002075.1 Aplysia californica | reverse complement strand
ACAAAGATCAAGATTTACGAAGCATGTGTCCTCAGCACACTCCTTTATGGATCTGAAACATGGACCTTGTACAGCAGACAAGAAAAGCGCCTCGACATTTTCCATCTCAGATGCTGCCGCAAGATCTTAGGCATTTCGTGGCGTGACAAGGTTACATGTTGAAGTGTTGGCACAGACAAACCTCCAGAGCACGACAACTATCCTGTGTTTAAAAAGATTGAGATGGCTTGGCCATGTCAAGAGAATGGATAACAACCGGATTCCGAAGCAACTTCTCTATGGAGAACTTGCCCAGGGATAGAGACAAAGAGGACGACCAAAATTGAGATACAAAG
>NW_004797947.1:43231-44219 GCF_000002075.1 Aplysia californica | reverse complement strand
CTACTACTACTACTACTACTACTACTACTACTACTACTACTACTACTACTACTGCTACCTCGCTATCCCTCTACTCACACATAATATCCCCTTCTCCCCTCCTCCACTCACATACAATATTCCCTCCTCACCCTCCCTCTCATCCACCCTCTTATAATATCTTCCCTCTCCCTCCCTCTCTTTCACTAACATGTAATATTCCTCCCTCCCTCCTCAGCTATGTTCCGCCGTAAAGCCTTCCTGCACTGGTACACAGGGGAAGGCATGGACGAGATGGAATTTACAGAGGCAGAGTCCAACATGAACGATCTGGTCTCGGAGTACCAGCAGTACCAGGTATCTATACATATTATATTTATGAAAGTTCGTCACTTTGGGCTCCTAAAACTTCCGAACCACTTAACTTTCGAATTTGAAAAAAAATAACAATGGTTCAGAATCATTTAATGGGTGCAGAGTTTTATTGAGGAGTCTGAAGTCACTGTAGTTTAATTTTCAGTTTTTCATTAGTTTCGTTTAGATCTAATATTGGGAAAGTTCGTCTTCTTAGATGCCATTGCGAACAAATGAGGCTTCCGTTCACAAGGAGTGCGCGCACTGACCCAAAATGACTGGGCGATCGATTCTTTTGAGTCCGTTCATCGAATGGGATACATAGCTAGTTTTCTATGATCTTAGTGTAGGTGAAATCAAAGAAAACAAGAGTAAAACAAATATACCGTGATGAGGTCAATCGGCAACGATGGCTTAAATAAAATATTAAACACCTCACTGGACTCGGAAGCCTTGGTCAGGGGCCGCAACCATAGCAATGTATTTCAAATGTGTATATATCTGCGATAGCGTCCCTTGATCTTCCATGGAATAGCACAATAGGACCTGCTTTAATGGCCGCCTGTATAAGACAATCACCTGCGTAGTTAAATGAAAGAACACGCACATAGGCATACACAGAGACATAAACACGCACACACACACACACACACAC
>NW_004797947.1:41755-42973 GCF_000002075.1 Aplysia californica | reverse complement strand
AAGAAGAAGAAGAAGAAGAAGAAGAAGAAGAAGAAGAAGAAGAAGAAGAAGAACAACAACAACAACAACAACAATGCAACAGCAACGATACTAACACAATCAACAACAACTTCAGCAACAAAAAAACCCCAACAATAATAATATAGTTGCAAAACGCAGTAATGATTAATAGAAGTAACAGGGGTAACAGCGACACGGAGTAAAATAACACACAATTAAAATTGGAAACGAAGGGAAACAATCAGTATGAAAAGTCTTAGTCATGCAGACAATTGTTTTGTTATCCCCCTTCCAATGCTGTCCCCTCGGTACTGGTCTCACTTTTTGCCTTCTTCTTTCTCTCCCACCAAACAGGACGCTACAGCTGAGGAAGAGGGCGAATTCGACGAAGAAGAAGAAGAAGGAGAGATGAACTAACGACGTCATCATCATCATAGCATCTATACTCTAGCTACGTCACAATTATTCATATTTTTAACCTATAATTTAAAATAAAATTTAAGAAACAGCAACAACAAACAAACAGCATACGTGTGTAACATGTAGACATTTTATAATTTTTTGTTTTGTGACTGTTAGGTTAAACACAGGGCATTGATTGAACGTTGCGCAAGTTTCTTCGAAATAAGAGAGATGCAGTTTGTCTCCAACGTAATCTGTTGTTTTTTGGGAGGCGGGGAGGGTGTTACAAGATTGAACATACATCTTCAACAAAACGGAGGGAAAAAAAGAAGAAAAATTAAGAAATTAATATTAAAGTCTCCCCCCCCCCTCCCGCCTCCCCCATACCTCTTTGTCCCCGTAAATATACCAACAACGTGAACAAACCATGAAGCGGCGTATCTTTTTTCTTCCTTACTTTGGCCCTAAGATTTTGTGAGAAGAAAAAGAGTTGAGAATAAAATGGTTTTGAAAATCCTGGACAAACGACAAAATTGCCAATATTTCAGATCAATAAAGTCATATCATTTTCGTATCACAGCATTTTTTAAAAATCGCTACGCAAACTTTCCACAGCTGTTCAGTCAGCCGGTGTCAACATTCCTTTGTGCAGTCGTCGTAACTATCAGCTCGTTCAGTTGCATTTGTATTGTTGAAAACTAAAATCATTTAAAAAGTCATATTTTCGTTAAGGTACCCATGCGAAACACCCTCTCTTTATCTCACTCTCTCTCTCTCCTCTCTCTCTCTCTCACTCTCTCTCTGTCTCTCTCTTTC
>NW_004797947.1:40087-41196 GCF_000002075.1 Aplysia californica | reverse complement strand
GGCACACACACACAGACTCACACACACCCTTACACGCTCACGTGCCCGCGAACGCAAACACTTTTTAATTCTCCTTTCCTCTTGCTCTCTCAGTCAAAGTTAGTAAAACAATGTATGTCCCCACCAGCCTTTGATTCTCTCATTTTTCTCATTCCACCATGATTAGGGGATGCATATTTTTTATTGTGTCATCATTTACAGATGAACGTGTCCATTCTTCTATTCCGTCCTCGATAAATATTATATTATTTCAGACGTCATATTTTATACGTACAACAATTTATTATCCTGTGAATTCCGTCCACGATATACATTTTTTATTTCCTGATTGTCATTACCTAAACGTGTGTTTTTATGAAAATTCTTGAAACTTTTCTATATTTTTTTTCCTTCAGAAACTGTTATTGTTCCTCTTTTTAGAGTACAGTTTTGAACATTTTTGTTAAAGCTTTTGCCCAATAATTTATTGGCCATAGAATTTATAATGTTAATGAACCCCAGGGATAAAAATTGTAGTTTTATAATAAAGTGGTAACATTATAGATCTTGAATGAGTTCATTCTTTTGTTTTCTTCTTACAGATTCGTTCTTCTTGTGTCTGTTTGATCGACCGTATTATTTTTTTGGGGGGATTGACTAGATCTAAACTGTTGTATCCCGCGGATGTGGTATAATGGTTTTGGCTGTGCGTCGTTGCACGCAAGAGACTTGAGTCCGATTCCCGAGTAAAATTATTTTACCGAGTATCTCCGTCTGTCTGACGGGACATTGTGTCCCACTCAGGCCGGGTTGTCCCTGGCAGGTAGGGTCGTAACAACCAATCTCCTAATTGATCTAAATTGTGAATATGGGAGCGTAACATGTTTACAGGAAACAATTAGAGCAGATGGATTTTAACGTATCCCGAACGAGAGAGGCAGAAGAATGTTATAGAAACGTCTCAAGTGCCCCGGTATTAGACATAATATATTGATATATTATTGTTATGCACTTGGAGAACAGCACGTACAGATGATTTGATAGAAGATTGTCTCTCTCTCCCCCCCCTCTCTCTCTCTCTCTCTCTCTCTCTCTCTCTCTCTCTTCCAACACACACACACACACACACA
>NW_004797947.1:36627-37761 GCF_000002075.1 Aplysia californica | reverse complement strand
GGGGGGGGGCAAAGGTTATCCTGTCTTACCCAAGGACACTCTCCAGTAACCACCCATCTAGACATAATGCGCTTTGCATTATTGTGAGGGTATTCACTGCGACCCCTTGGTGCTTGAATGCCTCACTAACAAAGAGAAGTCATTTACACGTTGAATGATTATGTGCATGTGTATGTTTCAGTCTATGTTTATGTTTATGTTTTTGCTTATGTTCGCACAAGCACGAGCGCGCTGGAGCGCGTGTATGTATGTATGTATGTATGTATGTATGTATGTATGTATGTATGTATGTATGTATGTATGTATGTGTGTGCGCGTGCGCGCGCGCGCGGGTGTGTGTGTGTGTGTGTGTGTGTCTCTCTCTCTCTCTCTCTCTCTCTCTCTCTCTCTCTCTCTCTGTGTCTGTGTGTGTTTGTATTTTTTGTGTATGTGCATATGTATATGTATGTGTGTGTGTGTTTGTATGTGTGAGTGTATGTGTGCATGTGTGTTTGTACGTGTGTGTATGTTTGTATGTGTGAGTGTATGTGTGCGTATGTGTATGTGCATATGTATGTGTGTGTGTGTATGTGTATGTGTGAGTGTATGTATGTGTGTATATGCATGTGTATGCATGTGTATGTGTGTGTATGTGTATGTGTATGTGTGTGTGTGTGTGTATGTGTGTGTGTGTATGTGTATGTGTGTATGTTTGTATGTGTGAGTGTATGTATGTGTATGTGCATATGTATGTGTGTGTGTGTGTGTGTGTGTGTGTGTGTGTGTGTGTGTGTATTCCTGCCTGTATGTATACATCTGAAGAAGCCTGTGTGCATGTGCACGAGCCTGTATTTATGCGTCATTTCATTTGTTTTTCTATTTGCCCATTTACCTTCATGTTTGATATCTCGCCGCCCCCCCCCCTCTTCTCCGCCCTACCCACCTCCCTCTTTCTGTCTCTCCCTTTCTTTCTTCCTTTATCTCTCCTTCTGTCTCATATCTCTCCTTCTGTCTCACTCGCTTTCTTTCTCTTTCTATCTCTCTCATTCCCTCTCCCTCTCGTTTTCTCTCTCTATCTCTTTCTCTCGCTCTCTCTCTCTATCGCTCGCTCTCTCTCTATCGCTCGCTCTCTCCCCCCTCCCCCCTCTCTCTCTC
>NW_004797947.1:34213-35585 GCF_000002075.1 Aplysia californica | reverse complement strand
ACAAAAAAACAAAAAACAAAAACAAAACCCACAAATAAAAAATCCCCCCCAAAGCCTGTAATTCCCCCCTCCAGGCATCATCACTGTTCCAGAATTGATTGACACTCAAGAGACAGACGCCTGACTGATAAACCAATAAGTCAGCATGCGAACCGACAGAGACTAGATATTTAGGCACGGCGTGATACAGATTAACCAAAATCTACCCAACGAAGCAGCACAAAATCGATGGAACATTGTTGACAGCCAGCTATATATGGATTGTCGAATCAAAATTTTTTTGGGAGAAATCTAAACACACAAGAAGGTGTCTGGACTGACAACATGAAGAATGATAATTATAAATACGGGAGAAAAGTCTCAAGACGTTCTCACAGAGAGTATGATTTATTTTCAGCTGACGTTTCAATGCAAGTTTGTTAATTAATTATTTTTATTTTCGGATATTATCTCTGTTTTAGCTCTCCCTATCTGTTTTATCCATTTCTGTTTCGTCCCTCGCTATTTCAGCCCTCTCTGTTCTTTAATGTTGTGCCTTTTCTCTTTATCCCTTTATGCCTATTCCCTCACTGTTTTGTAATTTTCTGCTTTACCTCTTTATCTCTCTATGTTTAATCCCTCTCTGTTTGATCTCTCTCTGTTTTACCCCTACATGTATCTGTGTTTTACCTCTCATTTTTAACTTTTTCTGTTTTATCTTTTTCTGTTTTATCTATCGAGCGGGCAGTACAGCATCTACAAGAAGGAGACTCAGCTGAGAGGAAAGTTTTTCTAGGAGGACAAAACGCGTTTCTAAAATGACAAAAAAAACCTTTTGCTTCATGGATTCAAATGACGGTTAAACCAGATGTATACCTACATTAGGATATAGGCCACGAAGAAACATTATCCACCTTTCCTTATCCTGGGCTAGCCTCTTGATAAGACATGATTAGATTGTAGTAAACTATACTGATGCCTACTCCGTAAACCAGTCTTTATCTCTCACTCCCAAAGTCCACCCCACCCCAACCCCCCCCAACAAAACAAAACAAAACAAAAACAACCCGCCTTCCTTTCCCCATTCTTGCCATCTCCCTTCCATTTCCAAAATCTTTCTATGCGTCCCATTCCCAGACTTTTTCACACTATCCCCCTCTACACTAACTAAAATCCCTCCCTCCTTCACCCTTCTCCCTACATCCACACCGTTTCCCTCGCCTCAGGACTACCAAAATGTGTGCGACAGACCCGATCCACCCCTCACAGAAAAACCAACATCACAAAAGCAACTCCCAGCCTCCAAAACAAACAGATAGACAAACAAAACAATCAAACAAACAAACAACAAAACCCCCCCCCAAAAAAAAACAACAACAAGCAACAACAACAA
>NW_004797947.1:32631-34113 GCF_000002075.1 Aplysia californica | reverse complement strand
ACCGGGCTCGTCATTATGGAAATTACGCGAGGGAGGAAATAGGAAGTCGCCGTTTGAACATATGTGAGGTAGCGTTGTGGAATCAGGCTCTCGTCAATTTTTGGACATATTATACAATTATTGGTATCATCTTAAAGCTTGTTCACTTGTCTTTATTAGGGCGAAAAAAAAATCCATTTATCTGGACTGCAAGTCGAGATATTTGCGAAAGAAGGAGGTGGGGGTCACCTGTTTTCAGAGGTAAAATTAGTGAGAAAATGGCCGCCAAAGATTAGTTATTTCCTTAGTTTAAGAGTCCGTGGTATCTGAAAATTTACATTTGTTGTGCCTTTAATCAACGTTTTTCAGAAAAATCCACACAGAAATGAATTCTTTAACATGCATGAAAGGTGTTGACCCAAAAAACAAAAGTTCGGTAAAAATTCACCAAACTGTGAAAAAATGCAAGTTTCTTCATTTTGATTATTTTGAAGAGAGCCTGATTCCACCACGCTGCCTCACATATTATGATTGTCTTAAACAAGTTGTCGTAAGAGCAGATTCGACTGTACATCAGTAACAAGTTATGCATTCAGGTGACTGGTCACTCAAGGTGTGTGCCCTTGAGCAAGGCTCGATGACCATCGCTCGCAAAAACAGGGCGCTGCACAGTGGCGACCAGCAATTATATTATAAACCTGTGGGTAGTTCGTAATAATATTATTATATATAATATGTTCCAATATGCGTGTACCTGTGCTTCTTTGTTTTTAGGTACATGTATTTGTTCCAGGGTTTTCTTAGGTTTTTGGGGGTGTTTTTTTTAAAATTCGTTTTTGTATATTTCCCCATCGTAGTGGGCTGTTGGCGGGTGCTCTGGTGTGGTTTGCTTTTTCTTTCCTGTCAAACATCTATCGTCCTTAGCTCCCCTCCTTCTTGTTTTTTGTTTGTTACTCTCTTGTAACACCTCTAAACGTCGGCACTTATATGACTTTATTGTGTTGCAAGTGCGGTGAAACACGTACTAAAAGTTTTTAAAAATCGTAAACCGCATATCCCTGCAGAGATCAATAGCAGTGGAATTTTAGTTTTTTGCTTTGTTCTATTTCCTATTTTTTAAAAATTGTTCTATTTATTTTTTAACTGTTGGAGTTTAACACCGTTTTTAGCATTGTTGGGCCGTTTTAGTGGTGGGTTCTTTTGACAACGCTCATCTCCCATAGGACTGGGGTAAGCAGTGGGGGCAGGGGGGGGGGGGGCATGAAAGTACCCAATCAACCCAAGCCTCGGGTTTGGAACCGGGGTCATCTGCATTGGAGGTCAGTGCCCGGGCAAGTAGATATAAAAATAATATGTGATATTGCGTTGAGTTGTTTGTCAGTCTATGTCCTTCCCTCTGCCTTTCTCCCACTTCTCTCATTGTCCCTCCACAAACCCTATATCTCTCTCTTTTCTCTCTCTCTCTCTCTCTCTCTCTCTCTCTCTCTCTCTCTCTCTCTCTCT
>NW_004797947.1:31179-32531 GCF_000002075.1 Aplysia californica | reverse complement strand
TAATAATAATAATAATAATAATAACAACAGATTGCTTTTATATAGCGCTCTTTCCCATACGAGTATAAACTCTGAGCGCTTTACACCAATCACATGGTCCCTGAAAAGTAATGATTCATTCACACAGGATAAAATATTTCACAGTCACAAGATGAATCAGTTCAACCACAGCTCGAAGGTCCAATTGCATTATACTAGACATACCCGTGATGTTCTTTCTAACGTGATGCAATGATGTTGTTTTGGCTTGTACATCTCTTATTATGTTGAAAGAGTAAAATTCTGTAGGCTCGTATAACCAACAAATCTCTTTACACCGTACGCGCACATTTCTTTTTAATGACAAGTGCGTATAACGAGCACATCTGGATATATCATACGCATAACGTTCCATTTAAAGTGAAATCTAGTGATATCTACACAGTCGGATAACGCGCAGATCTAGGGACAAATTGTTCGGAAATCTGTTTCTTTTAAACATGATATTGTGTTCATGATTTGTCTACATGGCATATCTATTTATATTGCATGCGTAATAATCTTTACATTGTGGTATAGGTTACAAATCAAGTAAACTTAGATCTATCCAGTTCGAGTAAAATTCATTTCAGTGTGATATTGTGCTTGCAGTTTTTCTCAAATTGACACCTCTAAAGTTTCCGTGGATGTGAAAAGTAAAAGGTAAGTACATTCATTGTGTGTTTCTGGTCACTGTTCAACTGTACTAAGCTCCCCCCCCCCGCCCCCACCGAAAAACGCAAACTCCAATATTTTTCATGAGCATGGAAAAACAACTACTGTTTCATTTTTAAAACAAGTGTACCCTCATAATGCATCTCCTCTTGATTCACCCAACATTTAGAATTTCAAATTTTAGCAAAAGTATTTCTTGAGCATTTTGCAACCGATGCATCATATCAATGAATTGCCTTCAAATATCATTTTTGGGCTCAGTGTATCTGTACAGCTAGCCTGCACCGTGTGCATCGTCTCTATACCTGTCATTGCAATAGGAACATTTATTTTTCGTTGAAACAATTTCAAATGCATACGTTGTATTGAAAATAAAATAAATGGATCGAACAAAAAACCCAACCCGACCCCAACTCCCGCCCCAGCGTTTTTATATAAAGATATAGTTTATTGCTTTATATTGACGCAGTGTAAGGGTGTAGACAGTACATACTTACGTAGTATAAGAATTTGTTGTTGTCCTCTTTTTTAATCACACATTATACTGCACACACGCGCGCGCGCACACACACACACACAAACACACACACACACATACCCACATTCACACACACATACATGCACTCCCACACATACACTCGCAGACAGATATATATATG
>NW_004797947.1:27791-31079 GCF_000002075.1 Aplysia californica | reverse complement strand
TGGTAGGGGGTGTTGCTTTTAAAAATAAAATTATTGTTTTTGTTTTTTGGGGTTTTTTGGGTGTTTTTTTAAAAATGAGGATCTGTTTTCATGTTGATCAGTCGTGGCCTTTAGATTTACAGAAACGGGTGGGAAAATAGCAACTGCCTACCGATAGACCGAGTATCAGTGGGTGTTTGGCGGGTGCTCCAATGTGGATTGCTCCTATTTTCCTATCAAACATATTATTCTACTGTCTATATTTCTCCTCTTTCTTTTTTTCCCCCCCATGTTGCTTCCTAGAAACACCTCTAATCTTCGGCGCTTGTTTGACTAATTTGTCTTGCTATTGCTGTAAAACTCTTTCCAAAACAAACACCCCCCCCCCCCAAAAAAAAAGCGGGAAAAAGAAAAGTAGACACTAATTCTCTGTTAACAACTCTAATTTTCGTCATGTAAATGACCTATTTGTGTCGCAAGTGCGGTAAAACTGTTGCAAAAATTTTAAAAAGAACCCACCCACCCTCCTCCCCCCTAAAAAAATTGAAACAACAACAACAGAACAAAACAGAAAAAACAACAACAAAGAACGACAGGCCGATGTCGTATGTGCGTCTGTTGATGACGCAACTAGTTGGGGAAAAGTGGGCGTGTACTTTGGAGAAGGAGCGGGGAGCTTGCTGTTCTTGTAGGCGTTCCCATGTCGTAGCGGGTCCCCTCTCAGCCCCGCCCCCTTCTCGCCGAGCGCCCGTGTGAGTGGCCGGTGAGCAACAGCAGGGGGTGGGGGAGGTGGGGAGGGACGGGGGTGTGGGTGACTGATCTATGGGAGAGAAAACGGATTCATGGGGGTGGGGGTTGGGGTTGGGATGGGTGGGTAGGGAATTGAGTGAGTGATTGAGTGAGTAACAGGCCGCGTGCCCCCCTAGCCCTCCTTATGTGAGTGAGCGCGCGGGTGCGTTTCCGGCCTTCTGTCCGCTCGTCCGTCCGTCTGTTTGTCTGTCTGTACGTCCGCGTATGTGTGTGTGTCTGTCTGTCTGTCTGTGTGTTTGTGCGCGCGCGCGCGCGTGGTCGTGAGTTCCCACAATCAATCGGGGCTGGCCGCCTGTCGCGCGGACTGAGCAGCTATCGGCACACACACACACTCACTCACACAGAGCAGAGACGCATGTTGAAGGGGGGCCACACCGACTCGGCCGTTGAGTTTGATTTTGTTGTTGCTGTTGTTGCCGTGAGCGAGTGTTGGCTGGCGTTGTTTTTTTGGCCGCGGTTGTTGTTGTGGTGGTGGTGGTTTTGTTGGTGCTCTCGTGCTGCTGGCCGTCGTGTTGTCGCGGGTGTGTGAGCGAGTTGCGTGCGTGCTTGTGTGCGTGCGTGCATGCGTGCACGTGTGTGTATACCGTGTGTTACTACTGGCTGATCGGATTTCGGAACTGTGTTGAACTTTAAAAAAAACCCAAAAAACTTTCCACTCCCCCCGTACCAAAAGACCAGAACGAATTTTTTTTAAAAAGAAAAAAGGGGGGAAAAAAAAGACTACAACTATAACTACTACAGCTATACCAACAACCATCAGAACAACAAAAACAGCAGCAGCAGCAACGACAGCGAGCAAGATCAGCAACAACGACAACAATAAAAACAGCGACAATAACGGCAACTACTTAGTTCTAAGTATTGTTTTTACTAGTTCAGTAAGGGCGAGGATTGATTCTCATGAGCGTTGAGTTGTAGTTACAAACAAGCACATTTTCTTCTGCTGCTACCGTTGCTGTTGCTGCTGCTGATAATGCTAATGCTGTTACCATTGATGTGCTGAGCAGCCAGGGGCTAGTGCTGATCCACCGATGACCGAAAGACCCTTCTCTTGACCCCTGACCCCTCCGGCACAGGGTCAGCACGGGAGATGTCGCGTGGGATGGTCCTAGTTGTGTCGCTGGTCATCGTCGTGGTGGTGTTGTTGTCGTCCTGAGGAGAGACAGCCTAGTCTTGTCTGACCTCCTGTGACCCCCGCCCCTCCGGCCCGGCTAGCTGTCTGTCTGTCTGTCTGAAGGAGGGTGGTGCTGCTGCTGGTGATACTGGTGGTGGTTTTGCTGTTGCTGCTGTCGCTGCTGTCGCTGGCACGTGGTGGTTGTGCTTGCCGTTGTGGTTGTGGTTGTGGTGCTTGGTCCACTTCCACAGCCTCTGCCTCTACTGCTGTAGCTAAAGCTGGTTCTGCAGTGGTGTTGTAGTGGTGGTTGAGAATCTGCAGGTGTCGCGTGGGTGGTGGTTGTGGTTGCTGATGCTAATGCTGATGCTGCTGTTCTAGCTGTATTGTGGTTTAAAAAAAAAAAGTAATCCAAAAACCTGCTGGTATCATCTCGTGGTCGTTTTAGAGCTCTTTCCCTGTTGCTGTGGTATTGTGATAGAGGCACTACAGGTGTTTCGTGGTAGTGTCGTGTGACGGTGCCGTGTAACGGTGTCGCCGTGGGACGGTTGCCGTGTAACGGTGTTGCCGTGTTAAGGTGTTGCCGTGTGACGGTTGCCGTCGTGTGACGGTGCCGTGTGTGACGGTGCCGTGTGTAACGGTTGCCGTGTGTAACGGTTGCCGTGTGTAACGGTTGCCGTGTGTAACGGTATTGCCCGTGTGACGGTGTCGTGTGACGGTGTCGTGGTCCAGGATTGACCTGGAGATGGGAGACGCCAGCTGGGATGCCCGGGGATTTGTCCTGCAGGGTTTGTCACTCTAGGCGTTTTTGCTGTTGTCTGTTGTGCTGTTGGCTGTTGTGCTGTTGGCTGTTGTGCTGTTGGTTTGTTTGTTGGTTTGTTTGTTGGTTGCTTTTTCCCCTGTTTGTTTGTTCTTTTTGTTCTTCCTTTCTTATTTTCCCCCTTTCCTCCCCCCCCCCCCCCTTTTTCCTTCTTCGCCCTCTCTTTTTTCTTTCTTTTACTTTCTTTTTCTTTCTTTCTTTTTTTTCTTTCTTTTTTCTTTCTTTTTTCTTTCTTTCTCTTTCTTTTTTCTTTCTTTTATTCTATCTTTTTTGTGTGTCTTTTTCTGTCTTTTTCTGTCTTGTTTTTCTCCTTTAAATGTGCTCGTTTTACACCCGCATCAACACAGTTTAGATCACAAAAGGTGGCGGGCCTCATAGCCTACCTGTCGTCAGGGCCAATCTGGGTGGAGAGGGATATATACAATACGTTCGATACGATAATATCCCAATAGAAAGACCGAGGTACTCGATGAAAGGTTTCTCCCTACTTGGTCAAATCTGCTGTGCCTCCTCCCCATTCCCCCTCCCCAAACCAAATTAATCTATTACTTTCTATTTCATCACCCCC
>NW_004797947.1:23864-25886 GCF_000002075.1 Aplysia californica | reverse complement strand
ACACACACACACACACACACACACACACATACACACACACGCACACTCACACACGCGCGCGCGAGCGCACACACCCATACTCACTGATTCATACACAAAAACTCTCACACAATCATAATTTTACTCCTTGTAATTTGTCTTACAATTTCCCGATTTTGTAAAGTTGCATTTACATAGAGTAACTTCAGCTAAATGTCAAATTTCCGTTTAAAAATGCCAAAAAATAGCCGTCCTGACCATTTTTTTAATCTGGTTATCGGCTCAATTTTGTCGTTCAACGAGTCGGGTTTGTTGTGACTGGGCCAAAAATTCCGCCAAGAACTCGCCATTTTTCTTGTCGCTGGTAGTGCCTAGTGATATGTTTTCGGTTTTGCTGAGGTGTTCATATTTTGGACGGTGGGTGGTTGACGGTTGCTCTGATATTATGGTTTGCTCGGTCTTTGGTCCCATCAAACACCTATCGTCATTGTCACTCCTTCTTTTCTGTCAAACATTTATAGTCATCATCTCTCCTCCTTCTGTTCTATGTGTGTTGCTCTCTAATAACACTTGCAATCATCGACACTTATGTAACTTAATTGTGCTGAAAGTGCCGTTAAAACCTCTTGCTCAATATATTTTGGACCGATGATATAGCTTTCTGTTAGTACATTGACTTAATGTTAACCCGAGAGCCTGCGGAAGTCACGGAGACTAAATATGAAACAAAAACTGGTTTTTAAAATGAAACTAATTTGAAGTCTGTTTGCGAAAAAAATGTGAGTGGGTGGTTGGCAGGTGCTCTGGTATACTTTGCTCCTTCTTTTCTACCAAACATCTATCGTCCTGATCTCTCCTCTTTCTTTTAATGTTTGCTACTGTCTCATATCACCTCTAATCGTCGGCATTTGTATGACTTCATTGTGTTGAAATTGTCGTAAACCTCATACTAAAACACACGGACACACACAGTTTTGAGGTCACATTTTTGTGTTTGTTTCTGCCTGTCTGTGTGTCTGTGTGTCTGTGTGTCTGTGTGTCTGGTTTACTTTTCTCCAGGACTAAATAATTATGTCAATGTGCTTTTCCTTACTCTAACAAACAAACATTGTTTCCTACTAACTGAGCTAAATCCAGTGACGCACTGTTTCGTAAGTAAGTATGTAGAATTCGTACTTATTTTTGTGTTCCACGATTAAGATATTTACTAGTTATATAGGGCAGGTTTCGAACTGTTATGCTACCATTGTGTTGAACAATAAGGATTTGAGATCATGAACTAAGGTTGGACCTACAACCTTCTTCCGAAGTCGTCATTTTGAATTAAATGAAGCAAATTAAGTAATAGAAATAACACTTTATTGATCCTCGTGGAGAAATTGGAGCTACAATGGCAACCATACATAGTCAAATACATTTCAACACACAAATATACATATTGTACAGAATATCAAAATACACACTATTTCCCAATGAATGCAGAACAATTTTACTAAATTGGAGATAATCAATGTTCTGCACTTCACACAGATGGGAATGGATACCTAGCCATAGACAGCGAAACATCTTGTCGGTATGTTAGTGATCTAGCACCTAAAATATAGCAGCTTGCACTGTATGATTACCAGAAAGTTGAGATTGTTTCAGAATAGTGTACTGTCAGGTCTGCTGGGGTAATAGAATGGATTGTAAAGCGCACAGAGCTTGATGTTGAACGGAAAAGTGTGCTATACAAATGTTGTCTAATATTATTAAGTCCATTTTTGCTAAACTGCAAAAAAACTGGGGGAAAATCCCATGGTGTTGAGTCTTTGGTTTGGCAGACACTGCAGCTTTTCCTTTTTTCTTCTCACTTCCCCGTTGACAATAGTGTCATGTTCCCTATCAATAGAAGCAGGAAAGTTGTCTTTGTTTGTAGATACATGCACCAAGAACTCAGTTTTTGTCGTTTTGGACTACGGCACGGCGTTGTTCTCATGTCTTCACATTCTACTTCACACAGAATGTGTCAAAAGTAATAATAATAATGATGATAATAATAAT
>NW_004797947.1:21898-22982 GCF_000002075.1 Aplysia californica | reverse complement strand
CATATAAGTGCCAAAGATTTGAGGTGTTACACGAGAGTAACAAACACAATTAGGTCATATAAGTGCCAAAGATTTGAGGTGTTACACGAGAGTAACAAACACAATTAGGTCATATAAGTGCCAAAGATTTGAGGTGTTACACGAGAGTAACAAACACTAAAAAAAGAAGGAAGAGAGATAAGGGCAATAAGATGCTGGATAGGAAAGGAGGAGCTAACCCCACCAGAGCACCCGCCAACCACATACCTTCAACATTGTCGTATGGCAAAATTTTGAGGGGAAAAAAAAAGAAGAAAAGGAAGAAAATCTAGTACATATCGACGTAAACGTCGCAAACCGTGTAAGTCTAAAGTAACATCGGTTTTTGGCTATGTTTATCCTCATAGAGCCACAAAGCATGTCATGTATGTTGTGGAGTTTGATTAGCTACATCGATTGGCTGAAGTCTTTTCCCTCTTCTTAAAATAGTAAGGGATTTAGAGGAATTAAACATTCTGTAAAATTTAGATAAATCCTCTTGTCCGGTTTGTCCTAGTTTGTATGTGACATATAGTCACCTTTGCCTGACTTGGTCTGAATATTGTGTTTATAGAGAACATTGGGGGTAGCAGGTGAACACACTACTGTTGTCTGCTCCTTCTACTTCACTTCGTTATGGGTTTTTTGGGGGATTTTAAAAAATAAACTTTATACTTAACCTCCTGATCCTTTGCTTAAGAAAAAAAAATGTCTTACAGGTGGCTGGATCTGGTGTAACTTGCTTCTTCTTTCCTATCCTGTCAAACATCTACCTCCATTATCTCTCCTCTTTGTTTCTTTTGTATCTTAGTCTTTTGTGGTAACACCGCACATCTTCCAACACTCAGATGACCCATTTCTGTCGCAAGTATCGTAAAACTTTTACCGAACCTGAGCTGACACGTTAGGCCTGCTCTTGCAAGAAATTGGACTGTCTTCAAAGTGGCTAAATTGACGTTAGTGGGTTGTTGGGTTGTTTGACGAGTACCAGATAAAGTAGGCCCCCGCCCCCTCACTCCCACTCCCGCACACACACAGACACACTCTCTCTCTCTCTCTTTCTCTC
>NW_004797947.1:16739-19439 GCF_000002075.1 Aplysia californica | reverse complement strand
ACCCCCCACCCCGTCCCCGGCCCCCACCCCTACTCCCACCTCAGCCTCCCAACCATGCATTTACTTACCCCTTTCTCTAATTCTAGTTATTGGTGGCTGACGGGTATATACCCAGGTATAAAGTTCTCCTTGTTTCCAATCAAACATTATCACATTATATCTCCTCATTTGTTTCTGTATACAGTATTTTACTTTCTATAGTACCACCTCTTATCTTCAACAATTATATTTGTGACCTATGTTGCTCTTGCAAAAAAATAAACTTAGTGAGTGGTTGGCGGGTGCTCTGGTGTGGTTTGCTCCTTGTTTCCTTTCAAACATCTATCGTCCTGATCTTTTCTCCTTTTTTTTGTGTGTGCGTAACTCTCTTGTAACACATCTATTCTTCGGCGCTTATAGCCGACCTTATTTGTGTTGCAAGTTCCGTAAAACACTTACAAAAACTAAAAAGTTCACCTTTCTTTTGCCCTGAACATTCCGCACTTTGAACAGTTATATTCGTGACCTATCTATGTTTCAAGTGCTGTAAGTAAAACTCTTGATAAAACTAAAACTAAACTGAACTAAACCAGAATGAAATGGGCCTCCACTTTTCTCTCCTTCCCCAAGAAGTAGCCACCTGTATTGGCTGCAGTGTGTAGGTTCAACATCCTTAGTATAGTTTTAGTAGAGGTTTTACGGCACTCACAACTGCATAAGGTCATATGAGCGCCAGAAGATTAGAGGTGTTACAAGAGAGTAACGGTCCTATCGGAGACGGACGTTAAACTAGGAGGTCCCGCCTCTTAAATAACCTAATAGTGTTGATAGGGGCGTTAAACTCATACCATTTCAACATTTTTTTCTGAGAGTAACAAACATTTTTAAAAAGAAGAAGGGGAGATAAAGACGATATAATATGTTTGATAGGAAAGAAGAAGCAAACCACCCCAGAGCACCCGCCAACGACCCACCGTTCAACATCCGTGCCGAGTGAAATGATCTCTTAATTAAAGTTGCTCAGCTGCATGTAAAACATCTGATAAGGACGTCAATACGTCATTCCACAGTCCCCCCGCTGGCTTTTGTGTGCTATTCCACATGCATACATGTACGTGCGTGTTTTGTGTGCGTGTGTGTGCGTGTTTGTCGTGTGTCGGTGTGCTTGTCTGTGTGCTTGTGTGTGTGTGTGTGTGTGTGTGTGTGTTTGTGTGTGTGTGCGTGTGTGTGTGTGCTTGTGTGTGTGTGGCCGTGTATTTGTGTGCGTGTGTGTGCTTGTGTGTGTGTGTGTGCGTGTGTTTGTGTGTCCGAGTGTTTGTGAGCCTGTGTGTGCGTTAGTCTGTGTGTGGGGTGGGGGGAGGGGGGTAGTGGTGTGTTTCTTCAGCTCTCTGTTGACTAACACACAAAACTTGTCTTTGCTTCTGAGTGTCTTCAAGTCTTCTGAGCTGACTCTTGATCATCTCCATGGATTCCCGATCCTGTTCTTTGAGGTTTTCTTTCTTCAACAAACTAACGTAATTAAATTATATAATCAAACATTATGTAGGTCACTGTTTGCGAACCTGGACGATATCACCCACTAGAGGGAGATTTGGTACTTTTAGTGGGCGGTGGGGGTCGTCTGAGTAGCCCTGCTTGAACGTTATTGAATGTTTCACCTGACAATACTAATATTATGTAGTCCAACTTGGCGGTACGGACATTTTCCCCTCCTTGTTGTGGCAAAAGTGGGCACTGGCTTTAAAAAGTTTGACGAGCTCTGTATAAGACTATGATGAAATTATTTCTAATTTCCAACGGGTCAATTTTGAACTTGTTTTAGAAAGTTTCAAGACTTTCACTAACTTTGTTTTGGTCCTAGAGATGAACGTAAGATTTGGAAGTCTTTTGCCTTTTAATTCTTTCTGTTCCATGCGCCTGTATATCTATGACTTTCTTTACATCTCTAAACAGTGTGCTCTTCGTCTGCAGTGAAAAAGAATAAAATATCCCTTTCGTGCTGAAAATGGAATTATTCCACTTACTATACAACGATATTATGGTGATTGGACAACCACGTTGAACCTGTTTTAGGGTAGTTCTATCCTGAAAGGGGCTAAAATAACATTCCAGGAATGCATTATCAATTTCACAACATCCGTTAGGTCCCAAATAGTTAAAGGTCATATGTTATGGACCAATTGTTAAAAATAAAAGTGATTACGTAATATAGCTGCTGTGCTGCTATGATTGATGACGATTGGTCAAATACATTGACCCTGTTTCATCCTCTTCAAACTGCTTTCTTTAACATCGTCTGTCAAGACGTTCAAGGCCAAAAGGCCGAAACAATTTCCGGGCTTACGGTCCGACCAATTCTCCTAACATGAGACTACCCGTATTAAAATCTCAAATTCTAAACATGCATATTTTCTTCTCATTACGAAACAAACTTCTATAATAATATCTTACTACACTTTACAATTATACGTCAATCTGTATTGATCCCAGTGGGCTGAGCAATTGGGAAGAAGTAGGCGTGTTTCTAGAGCATGTATTTCCTTTCTAATTGTCGTAATCACAAATATTGGGCCACTGCAACAAGGATAATTATTGCATTTTCTCTACTACGTAAATTGGGTTAATTTCTTCAATATATTGCATTCAATTTTAATTCTTTTTTTTTTTCTTGACCATTTCCGTGTATTTATCTTATCTTGTCTTTTTTTTCGAGGGGGCGGG
>NW_004797947.1:13598-16137 GCF_000002075.1 Aplysia californica | reverse complement strand
TAATAATAATAATAACAACAACAATTTGGTTTTAGATATTGTCGTAACTGTTTTAAAAATGTGGGATATTTTGTTTTCAATTTTGTCCGTACTGTTAAAAAAAGTGGAGTATTTAGGGGGGGGAAAGTGAAGTGATGAGTACATTTGATGATCGTTTGAAATAATAATATATTATGATACTTCATTTAACATGTGGTTTATGTCTATAACTGTTTATCATTTTTCTTATTTATTCATTGGGTTTATAATATAATACATTATGATTAGGCATGGCATTCTTATTTATTTACAATCTATTTTTTGTTTGCGTATTATTGTTTGTTTATTTCGTCTCTTATTCTGTGTTGTCCAGCTGTCGATCTCTACGTTCTAAGTGTTTCTTTGTTCCTGTCAGATCGTGTCGTTTGTTGTTTTTGTTTGTTTGTTTTGGGTGGTTAAGTTTTTTTTGGGTTATTAATTTTTTCCCTCTTGTTTTTATGTCCACTTAGGTCTCATTTCCGCTCTTTGTTTGACACGCCTCACAAATGGTTCCCCCCCCCCCTCCGGACACTTCTCTAAAGATAAACTAAGTGATTCTTATTCCTGCAAGTAAAAAGGGAATACAAAACATTTGTGGCAATCATAAAGACTAGCATAAGTAAGTGTATTGCTGTTCTAAAAATCCTGACAATCACAGAAAAATCCGTCACAAGCCAAAACCTTTCTCTGATATCCCCGAACAGTCTGTTTGATCGTACTGCGTGAGACTAGATATCCGGCTCATAGAAATGTTTATTTGATTATGTTATTGGCTGTGTACTCCCGCTACTCCCGTCCCCCCCCCTTTCTCCTACCCCAAAAACAAACAACAAAACTAACAAACAAGTAATAAACACCCGCCCCCACACAAAGAAGAAGAAAAAAAAACAATAAAAAAAAATAGATGTCAAACTCCAGACAAGTTAATTATTCATAATTATCTATACTTAAAGTAACGACCAACATTCACGAGTAATTACGAGGGACATATTAATTCATTAACATATTTGATTGGCTTTGACGTGGATATTCTCTTTGACGGATGTAGCGCAGTTGGCCTCAAATTAAGCCGTTCTATAGAAGTTGGGGACTCGAGTCCGAAAAATATTTGAATGTTTCTCGTCATTTTGCTACCCTAGAGTTACAAGGTTCTATCTGCCCAGTACCTAGTTTTGGAGAAATGTTTGGTTAAAATTGATGAGTTGCGCAACATTTCAAGCTTTTTAAAATACGGTTCCTTGAATATCTTGACCACAACTCCGAATAATATAACGATTTTGATAGAGCAGATAGAACATTTTGGTTTCTGACCTCATGGTCTTAGTAACCCCAAAAGGCCGAAAAATGTCAGAACTTTGTAGGCTAATTCTAAGGTGGAGATTCGCGTAGTCTTTCTCTACCTCCTGTAACATTGCTCGTTTATGTCACAAGTGCATGAATAACGAAGTACCACAATAATTTTGAAGACCTTATTGAGTCATACATTCCATCTACGCATAATAATGATGTAAGACTTTGGGAGTGCGTGTTTGGCGGGTGCTCAGTTGTGGTTTGCTACTTCTTTCCTATTAACCATCCATCGTCCTTATTTCTCTTCCTTTTTTGTGTGTGTATGTTACTCTCTTGTAACACATCTATTCTTTGGCACTTTTATGACATTATCGTGTTGCAAGTTCCGTAAAACGCTTACGAAAACTAAATGACGTACGGATTCTCACGATAATTCCCACTGTAAAGTGTAACAATTTGGGTTGAAGTTGAAGAGGTTTTTTTTTCTTACTACGCCCCGAAAATTATGAATTCCCTCCCGAAAGAAATTATGCATGGAGGAAAATGTGAGAGTGAGTTAGAAAGAGGAAGAGGGGGAGAGAGCGAGAGAGAGAGAGAGAGAGAGAGAGAGAGAGAGAGAGAGAGAGAGACAGACAGAGAAGGAGGTGGGTGAAATTTTAGTGATTTTAGTAAGTTACTGTGACAACTTTTCCCATTTAGGAACAAACCAGTTTCATTTTAAAATATATAAACCAATGTACAAAAAGTTTTGAAAATGCACTGAAAATTATTATTGTGTTAGCCAACCCGGTACCGGTACTAATACTGAGGGTAGTTTGCCATTTACAACAACAACCGAAAAAGAAGAAGTTTCATTCGGATATCTGGATTCTACATAATAATACAATGTTTCACATGATCGTCACTAGCGGCAAGTAGAGGGGGGCAAAATCCGGATAATCTATACGGATAACCGGATAATTCTCAATGAAACTTTATCTAAATTCAGACTCTTAACTCTCTTGCCTGACCCGTTGGCCGACGTGGGTGCACCCATCTGTTGAAGTGATGCTAATCCGTTTGTCGAAGCGGTTCATACATCATATTAATTGCCGAAGAGGTGCACTATCCGGATTTTGCTAAAACGACCCATTGCCCAGCCCTAGCGGCAAGCTGGGAAATAATGAACGGGGTGTGGAATAAGGGGCGGGGTGGGGGCGCAAAAAACCCTGAAAATTAATAAGGTGTGTGT
>NW_004797947.1:9684-11236 GCF_000002075.1 Aplysia californica | reverse complement strand
AGAGAGAGAGAGAGAGAGAGAGAGCGAGAGAGAGAAAGAGAGACAGAGAGAGAGGGCGGGAGAGAGAGAGGGGGGAGAGAGAGGGAGAGAGAGAGAGAGACAGAGAGAGAGAGAGAAAGAGAGAGAGATGTGTAATGAAGTCAAGGAAAACCCCAGCAAAGTGACACATCACATCTGGTATTCCTGGCTGTCTCCAGTTACTAAAGACCATGGGGTCAGAAACCAAATGTTCCATCATCTCTGTCACAATCGTCAGATAATTCGGAGTCGTTATCAAGATATTCTTGAAAGAATTGCATTTGAAAAAGTTTGATATGTTGTGGAACAAACAAACCTTTGTCGCCAAGTTTCTCAAAACTAGGTAGTGATCAGACAGAACTTTGTCATTCTGGGGTCGCGACTCGTCAACACACATTTAGCAGCATGAGCTTTACGACTTGTCTGTGGGTAGTTGGCGGGTGCTCTGGAGTGGTTTGTTCCTTCTTTCCTATCAAACATGTATCGTCCATATCTCTCCTCCTTCTTTTTTATGTTTGTTACTCTCTTGTAACACCTCTAATCTTCTGTCGCTCAAATAACCTTATGAAGCTGTGAGCGCCGTAAAACTTCAACTAAAAAAAAAAAGACTCGTTTAATCAAATTATGCTATGCCTTAATTTGGAGGTCGCTGATCTCAGACATGGCATTAGTTTTGTGCATACCACGTCAAGTATTTGCTCTATGAAAAAGTGGTATATTTCATGTCGACGTCACAAAATTTAGGAGTTTTCCTTCAAACAGCATGGCCTATAGTTTGGTTTAAAACTTGGCTTTCATGAATCAGAGTTTGCACGCTGGACCTGTAACAATCTACCGCCTCATCTCGCTGACTGCCGATGTTTACCACACAGTTTTTTTGTTGTTTGTTTTTAATTTCCCCTAAAATATGATGGCAAAGTGTTAAATATCTTACTTTTCATTCAAAATAATAGTAAATGATAAATAATATTAAATTATGAGAATGTTTCTGTGCTATAAACGTTTAATTAATAAAGCACGCGATATCTCTCAATTTTCATGTGCCCTACAAAATTTTAGCTCCGACACTATCCATGTTGACACTGAATCTTTTCAAGAGAATACCAATAAATCTGGCAAAATTAAAAGTAGTGGTTAGCCTATCTAGACCGCTTTTTGTCGTAAAAACTGTACTTGGTGATTTTGTAAGTGTACACGCTGAAGGATGACAACCAAATTTCCCCCACAAATCTACTTCAACTCCCACGACAACCCGATAAATAGAGACAAAACTGATGTTATATCATGTTGGTTTCAGCGACCCGGAACTACTATTAATCAAGTTTCAAACTTCATGCAGCAGAAAAAACAGTTAAAAATGGTTGCCCAGCCTTGATATTATCATTATTATTATTATTATTGTCGTAGTTTTACATCATTATTATCATTATTATTGTTGTGTTTTTTAATTCATCATTAATGTTTGTGTTTTTATTATTATTATTATCATTATTATTACTACTAGTAATGCTGTTGTTGCTGTTTTTATTATTAT
>NW_004797947.1:6168-9584 GCF_000002075.1 Aplysia californica | reverse complement strand
CCCCCCCCTCACTCTCACCCTAACTGACCGGTGTGACGTCACGTTGTCCTCCCCAGAGCCCCATCAACCCCCGAGGTGTCAGTGGCTCAACGACCAGGATGCTCACTTCCACCACGCTAGGCGCTTCCAGACATCGCCTCTCAGTGAGTACCACTCATCCCACTTTGAAATGGCGCTCATATTATGACTGTCCCCGTGGTTTTATGCACCCCTCATAATAATTTAGCAAAATTTGATCATTTTTTTGGCATGATTTCTGATTATTTTCCTTTATAATCTAAAGTTTGGTAAAAGTTAACAGAATCGCATAATTTCACATTTTCGGGCTCAGTTTGCATAATTTCAGAATGTTTCTTGCAAAAAAACAAAACAAAAACGACGGGGACCGATATGACCTTATGCAGTTGCGTGCGCCGTAAAAGCTCTACTAAAACTAAACTAAAAAAAAACCACATTGAAAAACACGTAATATGTATGTGTCACGACGCAACGGAATCAGGCGCTCTTCAATTGTTGGGCATATAGATCTAGAATTATTGGTATCATCTTAAAGGTTATTCAGTTGCCTTTCTTTTAAATGAAAAAAACAAAACAACCCCCATCCATTTGTCTTGAACAGAACTCGAGATATTTGTGATTGAAGGAGGTGGGGGTCGCTTGGTTTCAGATGTAAAATTAGCGAGAAAACGGCCGCCAAAGTTTGGTTACTTCCATTGCTTAATTAACAGCCCGTGGAAACTGCAAATTTACATTTTTTTGTTCCTTTAAAAAACGTTTTTCCATATAATCCACATATAAAAGTGTTTTTGAATGGACATACAAGGTGAAGTCCGAAAAAAATGTCCAAACTGGCCGAAATATTCAAATTTCGTTATTTTGACGAGCGCCTGATTTCACCATGATTCCTCAAATGTTTTTTGTGGATTTTACTGACAAATCGCTACCTTAATATTACATTTTACCTGACATTTTACCGTTTTGAGATACTAAGATCGTGAGGTCAGAAACCAAGAAGTGTTTTATCTGCTCTATCACAATCGTAAGATTATACGGCGTCGTTATCAAGAGATTCAAAGTTTTGCATTCGGAAAAGCTTGACATGTGAAACTCAAACTTTTTTACCTCATATTTCTCAAAACTAGGTACTCTGCAGATAGAACTTTGTAATTCTGAGGTAGCGAAATTTTAATGTTCTTACTTTACGTTTACCTTTTTCTTCCTCTGCTATCCTTAGAATGTCGAGGGGATGTGCAGGTTTTGGTCCTGTGCTAAGTTTGTGACTTCTGTGATAGATATGGCATGTTGTTTTAGGACCTTTTTGACCCCTTCCAGTCAGGTCTTTCTTGGTCTTCTTGGTTTGAGGCCAGATTCACGGGTGTGATAAACTCTTGCTGCCGGTTGTTTCTTGGGCATTCTGGTTTCGAAATGTTGTTCAAAGGCACACATAAAAATAAAAATTTGCCGTTTCCAAGGACTTTCAAGCTTTAGAAGGGACCAAGCTTTGGCGGCCATTTTCTCGTTAATTGTACCTCTACTATCAGGCAACCCGTTCCTCCTTTAATCTTAAATAACTCGACTTCTATTCAAGAGAGAGGGGTACTTTTTTCCAACTAAAACAGGACAAATGAACAAGCTTCAAGATGATATCAAGAACTCTATATGCCCAAAAATTAACAATCCCTAATTCCACCGCATAATGACATATTTCATTCCATGAATAGTTTAAGTCAGACCAGTACACGTGTACTATTCGAACTGTTTGAGTTATTTAGCAGATACTAGGGGGCTCTCGTGGCCTAGAGGTTAAAGTGTTCGCCTCTCATTCAAAGGTCCCGGGTTCGAATCCGGGTAGTAACGGGGAAAAAATGTTCTTCTCTAACATTGTCTCCTTTCACCTCCTTTCTTGTTCTCTAGCAATGTTCTGTCGTCTGCTTTCGTCTCCACTTTTTGCCCCCACCCCCTCACCTCCTTTGCCACTTCCTCTGGGCTCCTGATTCTTTCTGCAGCCTTTCTACTGCTACTCCTTGGCTCCTTTCTGCAGTCTTTCAGCCGCACCCCTGATTTTCTGGTAGGAAAGATCTATACATAGCCTTCTCGGACAAAGGCGAAAAATCTCAGAGTTCCTGTGTGGAAGTTGCGCACGTTAAAGATCCATTGGTTGTCTAAAATCGGTAAGAGTAGACGTGGCCGCCACCCGAGCAAAATTCAAAATTTCCTACCAACTGAAAATATTAGGTGTGTCCCGCGCGCTCTTATGACCTAATGTAGTTGCCAGCGCCGAAAAATACTTTTTAAAAAACCCCACGTCCACGCTCTGTGGCATGCTCTATGCGCGCCTTATACCTACACTATACTTACATTGTGCATGTACTTACATTTCATGAACGGTTTAAGTTAAGTCACACTAGTGGGTGATTAGCGGGTGCTCTGGTGTGGTTTGGTCCTTCTTTCCTATCAAACATCTACCGTCCTTATCTCCCCTCCTTCTATATTTTTTTTTGGCTACTCCCTTATAACACCTCAAATCTTCGGCACTTATATTACCTTATTGTGTTGCAACTGCCATAAAACACTTTCTAAAACAATAAGTCACATTATTTCGAAAGGCGTATGTGGTGAAGCGGCCAGGCGCGATTCGCTGTTGGATAATAGAACACCCGAGTTCCTTTCCGGAGTTAAGAGAATTTTTATTGAGTATCTCGGTCTTTATGATGTGAACGTGTGTCCCTCTCAGCCCGGGTTGGCCCTCACAGGCAAGGTCGGAGACCTGCCTTCTAAATGATCTAAATTATGTCGATGGGGGCGTAAAAACACGCTCATTAAAAATAAAGAAACAACAAAGAAACTATGAAAAGAACCAGTAAGACCAATAAAGAAACAATGAAAAGAACCAGTAAGACCAATAAAGAAACAATGAAAAGAACCAGTAAGACCCCGGATTACAGCAGCTACATCCTCTTCCTAGTCAGGTTAGATCGTCAACTTGTACAATATGTATTGTGATGATACCCAAGACTGCACAAGGAGGGAAAGATTGCGTGTGCAGTGGACTATAGCGAGACAGCAGTTTTTGCCGCTCATGTATGTGTACACATCTGGTGCACACCGGCGAAGCGATGTGTTGTCAGACAGCACAGACTGATGGTGTTGGCGGTCATGACACAGTATAATGTATGTGTGTATGTGTGTATGTGTGTATGTGTGTGTGCGACTCTGCAGCTGTGAGAGCAGATACGTCCCCATAATAATATGGAGGCGCAAAGGCTTCAACATTAACATAATTTACTGATCAAACTTCCAAACCGTAGTTTGGAAAAAGGAAAGAGAACAATGTCGAACACATCGTGAATTAGGCGTATTGTAATTTCTCATTAAAAGCGTGTGGTTGTGCAACATTCAACGCCCATTGTATCTCC
>NW_004797947.1:3525-6034 GCF_000002075.1 Aplysia californica | reverse complement strand
CCCGAAACAAAACCTAACTACATCCCCATTCCTCTCATCGCAGCCCCTACTTCTTTTTAGTGTTTCTCATGTCGTAAATTACAATCGTGGCGAAATGTGCCGGTTTATCGCTCGGTCCTCCCAGCGTGATCAACTCATCAACAAGAACTCTTGTATGAAACAAAAGAAGAAACACCACCACCAGCAACAACAACAAAAATAACAACGGTACAAAACACCCCTCTAAAAAAAACCCCCAACTCAAAACGTTTTAATTTCTCTCATCCCCTCTTAGTTGACCATAATGTTTTTGAAACGTAGCAATGAACGGCTAGGAATTTGGAAGAGTTATTTTATTAGTTTTTTTTTAAAAAGCGTGTTGTTGTTGGGTTTCTATAGCCTGTGACATGGAAACGCGTTTCATTTATTCATGCCCTCGTAGTTTCAGGCAAATTTTATTCAGAACGTTATTTCAACAGCCACGTGATCAGTACGGTCTATGCATTCTGTCCGGCCTTCGCGCGCTACAAACGCTTCTACCTGATTAACTTCGGAATGGGTCAAAGTGACTTCTTTAAACGTTCTATTGTATTATCGTACTTTAATTTCGGAGTGCGATGTCCTGTTGGAGCAGTGAAGCGCGCATGCGTGTGTGTGTGGAGGCTATTCATTGTGGGCGGGGCCAGTGAGCTGGGTGATTTGTCAGCTGAGTTGATAAGGCAGATGGGTTGAGTTTTAGTTTTAGTAAGAGTTTTACGGCACTTGCAACACAATAAGGTCATATACGTGCCGAAGATTAGAGGTGTTACAAGAGAGGAACAAACTTGAAATAGAAGGAGGGGAGATAAAGACGACAGATGTTTGATAGGAAAGAAGGAGCAAACTACACCAGAGCACCCGCCAACAACCTACTAAGACAGATGGGTTGAGTTTAGAACTAGTGTTTTAATCAGAGATCTGGGTAGCGGGGTTGTGAGGACTGCCTGACTGGCGTCCGTTGTGGTGTAGTGGTTGGTCATTTTCACGTTTGCACGCAAACGAAGTAAATTCGAGTTCCAAGTGGATCACATACACCCCCACATACATACAAACACACGCGGGTGGGTGCACACACACACACGCACGCGCGCGCACACCCACACACACACACACACACGTACACAGACACACCCCCTTTCTCTGAACTGTTCAGAAGTAGTATAATTTTTTTTTTACTCAAACTGTGTCAATGGGTGGCGTACTAACACCTAGTTGGTTAAAAGAGCGAAGAAAGGCGACCATGACTCTGCCCGATCAAGGATATACATATACTTCATGTCTATGGTTTAGAGAACTAAGTGCGACAGTGCACGGTCTAGGATATACATATAGTTCATGTCTATGGTTTAGAGAACAAAGAGTTGCGGCCAGGACGCCCGGTCTAGGATATACAAAAAGTTCATGTCTATGGTTTAGAGAATAAAGTGTGACAGTGCGCGGTCTTGGATGTACTTATAGTTAATGTCTATGGTTTAGAGAACAAAGAAAGAGTGGCGGCCATGACAGTGCCCGGTCAAGGACGTTATAACTCAAATCTATTGTTCCAACTGCACTTAGTGCATTCCCGCACAGTATAATAGCTATCGTGTACCCTCCAGACTTCCTGTTTTTAGCCCAGGGTATTCGCTGAATGAACACTTGCATAGACATACGGGTCTTGAATACATGCAAAACTGGCAAAAACGAAGGCAAACGAGACAGGGATAGACCAAGGAAGTTATTATACAGTTTGTTGTAATGTCCTTGGGATAGACCAAGGAGATTATTATACAGTTTGTTGTAATGTCCTTGAGATAGACCAAGGAGATAATTATACAGTTTGTTGTAAGGTCCTTGGGATAGACCAAGGAGGTTATTATACAGTTTGTTGTAAGGTCTTTGGGATAGACCAAGGAGGTTATTATACAGTTTGTTGTAAGGTCCTTGGGATAGACCCACAGAAACTGACTTGAAGAGCCTAAACAGATGGGTGACGGGGAAAGATCAGGATAATGTCACTTTTCTGGTGGTTTTTGTTTGTTTGTTTGCTTCGGTAAGCGTTTTACGGCGCTCGCAACTGCATAAGGTCAAATGAGCGCGCACAGCTAGCTTTTTTTGAGAGCGTCCGAGCAAAGGAACGAAGTGGGTGGTTGGCGGGTGCTCTGGTGTGGTTTGCTCCTTCTTTCCTATCTAACATCTATCGTCCTTATCTCCCCTTCGTCTTTTTATTATGTTTGTTACTATCTTGTAACACCTCTAATGTTCTGGCGCTCATGTGACCTTATGCAGTTGCGAGCGCCGTAAAACCTCTACTAAAACTAACAAATAGAACGGATTGCGAAGCATGATCGTCGATGTATGTCGCAGATCTTGCACCTGATGGTTAGCTGGAATGTGATACCCAGATTAAAATCACAATGCAATATAACACAGCTATAGACATTGCTTTGTGTCAAGAGAAAAAGCCATGCTGTTACGATTCTCTCTCTCTCTCTCTCTCTCTCTCTCTCTC
>NW_004797947.1:1560-2606 GCF_000002075.1 Aplysia californica | reverse complement strand
AAACCAAAGAAACAAAAAAAAACAACAACAAACAAAACGAACAAACAAACAAAATGAAATAAAATATAAGCACCTTCTTGAATTTCAGAAGGACATACATTTCGAAAGAACAGTGTTCTTCATTTGTATTGTTTTTGGTAACCTTATCGTGTCGAGTTTTTTTTTCATTATCGATTTAATCGTAGTGTTTCTTTACTCCCCCATCGACATAATTTGGATGATTTAAGTAGGCAGATTTCCAACCTGCATACCTGGACTAATCCGGATTTAGAGGTATGCAGTGTACAACATGTTAGCAGAAAGACCGAGATACTCGATCAGATAGATTGTTTTTACTACTGGGGAATCGAACTCTGGTCTCCCGTGTGAGGCAGCGAATTGCTTAACCCTATCCGTTAGTGCTGGGCGGCTAGGTTCTTGATTATTGAAAGCTAGGAATCGTAGGAATCGACTCCGAACCCAATTACTTATTTTCTAAAGATGTGATTTCTTCCGGTGGTTACCTGGTTGGCTTCAAACATCTTCAGGATTTAGGATAACCCTGATTTAGGAACACTACGAAGCATCAACTTTTATTTTTCAAAAATATATTTAAATAAAAAGATTTCTATGATTAAAGTAACTGGTTACCGTTGGTTTACGTAAAAGAGGAGTTGGAACTTTTCTTCCGTAGCTAGCATTAATCGTGGAAATCGGTTCCGGAATCGATCCTTCGCCCAGCTCTACTATCCGTACGCCTTGGGGGTCATTTTGTAGCCCTGGGGTTGTATTCTGCACATTTTAGAATACTTATAGGGCGAAGATCTCTTTGAAACTTTCAGTATTTCTCAAAAATTCATTTTGACAGACTGCTATGCAAAGCGTACGGATCGGATTAACGAGTAAATTTCCTCTTTGGAAAGTGGTGGCACAGAGTTCCCCACGTCGTGTGGCTACGATAGTCAAACATGACGTACGGATAGGGTTAACCGCTTCACCACAGTCGGTTTGAAAGAGAGAGTGATATTGGCCAAGACCCCCGGTGCAGTGTCCACGCGCCTCCTCCA
>NW_004797947.1:0-1460 GCF_000002075.1 Aplysia californica | reverse complement strand
TGCCGAAGATTAGAGGTGTTACAAGAGAGTAACAAACATAAAAAAGAAGGAGGAGAGACCAGGACGATAGATGTTTGATAGGAAAGAAAGAGCAAACCACACCAGAGAACCCGCCAACCACCCACGTGTATGTATTTGTGAGCGTTTGTATGTGTTTGTTTGTGTATGTATTTGTGAGTGTTTGTGTATGCGTATGCGTGTGTTGGTGTATGTGTATGCGTGTGTTTGTGTATGTGTTTGTGAGTGTGTATGTGTACGTGTGTGTTGCTGGCTGTGTCGGTACTATTGTAAGTCAAAAGTCTACAGAGAGACTGGGAACTTTCCGAAAACTACATGAAGTCCCCCCAAAAAGAAAAAAAAAAAAGACATGTGAGGCATCGTGGTGGAATCAGGCTCTCGTCAATTTTTGAGCATGTAGAGTTATTGGTATCATCTTAAAGCTTGTTCATTTGTCTTTATTTAGATGAAAAAAAGATCCATTTATCCTGAATACAAGTCGAGACATTTGCGGAAGGAGGTGGGGGTTACCTGATTTCAGAGGTAAAATTAGTGAGAAAATGGCCGCCAAAGATCAGTTATTTCCTTAGCTTAAGAGTCCGTGGTAACTGAAAATTTACATTCTTTTTTTAGCCTTTAATCAACGCTTTTCAGAAAAATCCACACAGAAATGACTTCTTTAATGGGCATGAAAGGTGTTGAACAAAAAAACAAAATATTGATAAAAATTGGAAAATAGCAAGTTTCTTCACTTTGATTATTTTGAGGAGAGCCTGATTCCACCAGGCTGCCTCACATATCATAAATCAGGAAAGACAAAAAGAAAGAAAAGAGAAGAAAGGAAATACAACAAAAAAAAAAAGACAAGAAAAGAAAAGAAAAAGAATGGCAATACTGGCACTTGTTATGTCCCACTATTCATGTTGCAATAATTCTTTTTTTTTATCCCCTAAAAAAGAAGAAATAAAAACATTTCATAAATCAGGAGAGACAAAAAGAAAGGAAAGAAAAGGGACAAAAAGGAAAGGAAAGAAACGAAAAGAAAAGAAAAAGAATGACAATACTGGAACTTGTCATTTCGCCTCTTTCATGTTTCAATAATCTCAACAACAACAAAAAAAAAAACCGAAAAAAAACCCCAAAAATGATAATAAAGATGATAATAAAAATGGACAGTTTCCAAAAAAATCCATTTCATTCACTTTTCAGAAATCGATTATGGAAAAACTCCATTCAGTTCACCTTTGAGAAATCGATTATGGAAATTTTATGTTTTCATTATAACTGTTTGGGCGGCAACTTTTTATTTCTCTGCGATAAAATGGACATTTTTCTGTCCCTGCCCGATATTGAATGAGACAGGAGAGAGACAGAGGGAGAGAGAGAGAGAGAGAGAGAGAAAGAGAGAGAGAGAATAAGAGACGGAGAGAGATGAAGAGAGAGAGAGACACACACAGAGACAG
>NW_004797946.1:424410-426369 GCF_000002075.1 Aplysia californica | reverse complement strand
GATATGCCCTGCTTTTTCCTTGTTGATAGCAAACTTACCTGCTTAATTGCTACTTTAAGAGACTTCCACGTCTTGAGACCCCATGAGTATGAGGCATTCCGATATGACCAGGAAGATATGTCTGCAACCATAGCGGTAACATCACTCCCATTTCTTGTTTCCTAAACGTTAGTGCTTTGTTTGATCTTTTCTGCGGTGCACCTTTCAAACTTTCCTCGTATCCCATTGTTGTTAAAATACGGCCTCGTGGTTTCAGTCCCCTCTCTGTTCCTATTGCCAAACAAAAACAAAAACAAAAAGAAACTAGCACCACCACCACCACCACTGCCACCAATAACAACAGCAACAACAGCAACAAATGAAGTGCTGACTCGCCAATGATAACGAGTGAATATTGTCCCGAGGAAATGTTTATCAATCTTTGTTGGTGAGATACGTTTCTCCCTGATTCTAAGAATTGTGCGCTTAGAGATAAGTGCACCTTTTTTTTAAAAAAAAAGATTATTTTTTTTCTACAAAAAATCTATTTGCTTCTTTTCAATATTGATAGATGTTAGAACATGTAAACATAGATATATAGGAAAACAAACAAACAAAAACAACAATAATGTCCCGGATGCCACATACTTTACTTAAACTGCAAGTATGTTCTTAACTCCTCCAACCAGGCCGATATCTGACTGAACGTCAAAGAACAACCTTCGGCCCGGGAGGTTTTTAGTTTAGTTTTAGTAAGGTTTTATGGCGCTCGTAGCTGCGTACGGTCATATGAGCGCCAAGGGATGGATGTCAACAGAGAAGTCCAAACGGGGAATCAGGCTTACTCTGCTCACCTCTCTAGCCTCAACAACACAAAGTCTTCTTCGACTATCAAGGCACTCCGGAAATGAAAGTTCACAAGAGATTGGCAAACATGAAGTAGAGGTAAAATGACGATAGTAAGGATGAGGAAAGGAAAAGCAGCAGCTCCCTTTATGTTGTTCGGGCACAGTATGAACATGACATTGATAAATCAGCCCATTTACAATTCTACTGTTCATAAGAACTTGTTAATATCCCCCCTTTGGAAATGGCCTAAACACAACTTCAGTCAGTAGCACTGCCCTGGTGGGGGGTTGGGTGGTTTGAGGACGCCACTGCGTGGTAGGTCCTACTTCTTTACCTTCCCTCTGTTGCCTCTGTCTGTCTTACTTTTCCCTTGCGTTAAATGTGCTTCTCTTAACTCCTACATACGAACAAAGAGCAACCTGTTTCCGATCTTTGATTTTTACGGAAATATATCTGTATATGTAAATCACACTGGATGGTCATATTGGTCGAAGAGGTGGCGGCATATAATTTTATAAGGGTTCTGCAGACAGGTCGATCTCGGATTATTTTGTGCTTGGCTGAATTTCGTGGTTAGGACATATTTAAATGGATGGTTGTGGCAGGAATAGGCCGATCGTCTTCAAATTATTTTGTGCATCGTTGACTTTAGTGGCTAGAACATATTATTATTTAATATTTAGACGGCCTGTGCCATATTAAGAAGGATGTAGCGAAATTACAAGTGGAGGATAAAGGTTGGAATGAAAGCCTCTTCTGCTGCAAAGATTTTACAAGCTTGTTTTGGTAACACCCTTGAATGCTCAATACGCCGGGGCAGCGGTATTAAAGGCGCCAGTGCTTTAGACAGTTTGGAGCATTTGGGATGATCCTTTTAAATTTAGAGCGTGGGATGCCAACTATTCCAGTAATCGAAAATGAAAAGGTCGTCCCTCAGGGCTGCGCAAAATGGTTCCAAAAGCAACAAGTTATTCCAGATCACTGAATACGAAAGGTAGTGATAGCGCACATTCTGAGGGGGGCGTCCAACGCCCACTGACAATACAGACACATTTCTCTAATCTCTCTCTCTCTTTCTCTCTCTCTTTCTCTCTCTCATTCTCTCTCTCTCTCTCTCTCTCTCTCTCTCTC
>NW_004797946.1:419847-421825 GCF_000002075.1 Aplysia californica | reverse complement strand
TTGGGAGGGGCGGGGGAGGTGCGAAAATCAGTAGCTCCTCATACACTTGAGTACACAGCTCCAATTAACGCCTTAGACTAAAAAAACTGAAAATTTTAAAAATACAGATCATTTTAGGCTTATAACATCTGAACCAGGTGGCCGACGTTACAACTCGGGTCAAACAGTGAAGGGGTTAACAGAAAGACAAAGAACGGCCGCGCACCAGTGTGTGGTGTGTAGAGGTCATTAATTATTGTAAAGCTCTGTAGTTGTACAGTTTGCTGGGAGAACATAGACAAGTGGAAGGTCTGGGTAATATAATATCACAATTTCTCTGCAGGGAAACGCTCGGCAGAGTCAGGATTTGTCAAGTTCTTATCCATGCTGAGAAAGCCATATTAGACATATAATATTGTTCCGTTTACTGTGAGAGTTCTTTGCTTGTTGTGACTACGACAAATGTAAGCTTTAGTTTTTTTCGAAATAAAATGTTATGCATGAGGCTATTTTGGTCCTGCTGGTGGTTATTATTTCGAGAACGTTTGAGCTCGTTTGTAGTAGATATCTAATCTATCTACACTCATAATAATAATATGTGGTTGATGGATGCTCTGTTGTGGCTTGTTCCTAATCTCCTATCAAACATATTTCGCCTTATCTCTCCTCCTTCTTTTCTTTATACGTTACTCTATCAAGTAACACCCCTAATCTTTAGCACTTATATGACAATTTTATGTTGCAAGTGCCGTAAAACGTTTACTAAAACTAAAACCACCCTCATTTGAGCAAGCGCTACTCCTTCAATAAGACACCTGCCTTCCCATCTATCCCACTCTCCTTTAAAAAGACATGATACGCCAACGACCATGTCTCCCCGTCCATCTCACACTTCTTCAAAAAGACATAGTATTTCAGTCCACAGTCATGTCTCCTCAACTGTCCCACATTCCTTCAAAAGACATTTTAAACGCCCACAGTCATGTCTTTCCTCCCACCTATCCCATATTATTCCTTTAAAAAAACATTCACGACCAGTCATGTCTCCCCCACCAATCTCACATTCTTTCAAAAAGACATAGTATTATTTGCGTCCAGTCATGTCTCCCCATCTGTCCCACCTTTCTTAACTCGACGTTGTTCATCCACTGCAGGTTGTAGCCCTCACCCCCACCCCAAACAACTACGTCCACTCTGCTATATATCAGCTGTTGTCTTTGTCCAGGTTATACCAGAGAGGGTTTACTGTATTACTGTAAAACTCTGTGGTTATACCCATCTGCCCTTTGGTGTCGTCATGCCATCTTCATCCTGGTCTACCTCTAGACCTTTTTTCCTGTTCTTGTTCATGTTTTAGTTTTAGTAGAGGTTTTACTGCGCTCGCAACAGCATATTAAGGTCATATGAGCGCCATTTCTTGTTCACCTATCTTCATCTATCCAACACTCCTATAAAAAGACGTCATGGTAGTATTATAATTTACGCCCACAATCATGTCTCCCCTATCTATCCCACAGAGTTTCGCTGGACATGTTCTCCGTTCAGGCCAACACGGGGCCCAAGTGGACGAACAAGACGAGCAAGGCGTTCTGGAGGGGCCGGGACAGCCGTCGGGAGAGGCTCAAGCTGGTGCAGATGTCCAAGAGCTACCCGGCTGAGCTGGACGCCAAGCTCACCAACATGTTCTTCTTTCCCAAGGTCAGATAGGTTTTTGAAACACAGCGTTTAGGCTTCTGTTGTTGGGGGTGATGATGATATTGTTGTCTTAGGTTTTCTGAAGTTTTGTTTGCTTTTGGTTTTGGTTTTGGTTTTTGTTGCTATTGTTTTACTTCTCTACCTCCTTTGTTTCTCCTCCTCTTCCTCTCTTTCTTCTTCTCCTTGTCCTTGTCCTTACCCTTCCTCCTCTTCCTCTTCCTCTTCCTTTTCTTCTTCTTCTTCTTCTTCTTCTTCTTCTTCTTCTTCTTCTTCTTCTTCTTCTTCTTCTTCTTCTTCTTCTTCT
>NW_004797946.1:416346-417527 GCF_000002075.1 Aplysia californica | reverse complement strand
AAAGTCCTTTACTAGGATTAAACTCAAGTCTCCTGCCTGCGACGGTAAAGTGTCTAACCTCTACACCAGTTTCATTTGCCTCAAAATCTCAAAATTGAACACGTGCCAACCCCACTTTGGACATAAACGGAGCTGAACGTTTCGCTGACATTCAAGGCCGAATTTTAATCTCCAAAAGCGAAGTCGAATGAAAACGATAAGTAATGTACTAAACGCCTAACTGGCTATAACGTTGTTAATCCCCCTTCAGAGAACGGAGTCAGCGAAATGGAATGCTGTGGTCGGCCAGGGCGAATTATTGTGGGAACCTACCGTGGGGCAGTAAACAAGACGATAAAATTTTGTTTTACGATAATATTCGTATTACTTTTTTATGGTTTTACATTGGGATCATATGTTAGGTAGAGTTTTATGTGGGGTCAAGAAACTTGAGAGGTCCGAAGAAGTCACAGTTGTCCGTTATCAGTGTGGACCGCGGTTTCCTTTTTTTTTCCCCAATCGCATACTGCGACTCACTTCCCAAAGCATGCTGATCTCAGTAGGGTTATTTTTGTTTTTGTTTTTGTTTTTGTTTTTGTTTTGGGGTTTTTTGTTTTTGTTTTGGTTTTGGTATGGGGGGGGGGGTTTGTTGTTGTCTTTTTTGTCTTTTTTTTTGTTTGTTTGTTTTTTGTTTTTTGTGAGGGAGGGGGGGGGGAGGGTTAAAATGAATTGGAAGAGGGATCAATATGTATTAGTTGTGCGGAGACTACTGTCACGACGTGAATGCCTTCATAATGAGTGCGCGACGGATATTTATTTTAAAAATGGACTTAAATACCTGTAAATATTCGTCAATTTATTGTGAAAAAGATCTCCCTAAGTGCTTTTTTAACTAAGAATTCGTAAAGAATTAGAGCTCCCACCTTGCCTCGTATCCTGCGGTACGAAGTGGCCAGTACGAAACGGGCCTGTAGTTAACAAACAAAATTGTTTGACATAAAAATTATTATTAGGCTTGTGAGGTAAATGCAGCTTGAGTACTTCATAATCTGTAAGGCTGGGGCTGCCACAACCAGATGGGATAGATCTAGCATTTATTGTCACAATGGGGAATTTTTCTAACTGCTGAAAACTGTATTACAGTTTAAATCTTGGGGAAAGATGTCAAAGGTCGTGGAACTGGTTGCTGATCAAACCTGGAT
>NW_004797946.1:409979-414585 GCF_000002075.1 Aplysia californica | reverse complement strand
GCTCTCTCTCTCTCTCTCTCTCTCTCTCTCGCTCTCCCCCTCTCTCTCTCTTTATTTCTCTCGCTCTCTCTCTTTCTTTCTTTCTCTCTCTGTCTCTCTTTCTCTCTCGCTAAAACAAATACACAAACACACATTGTCTTAGTATACAGTTGGTCGTTAGAGCAGGTTTCACTGTAGTCAAATATCCTCACACCCACAGTACAAATACCAAATCAACATCGATGGGACGGTAGCAGCGTACCGGCTGCCTTACCTGCTGGCAGGTGACTCCCTGGTTATGAAGCAGGACTCGTCCTACTACGAGCACTTCTACCGGGACCTGGAGCCTGGCATGCACTACGTGCCCTTCAAGCATGACATCAGTGACCTCATGGACCAGATTAAGTGGGTCCGGGAGAATGATCAGGAGGTAACTAAATGTTGGTGTAGTTGCTCTTTTCTGTGTTTGTTTGTGTGTATTTTGTGTGTGTGTGTTTTTGTGTGTATGCACGTTTGTGTGTATGTTTGTGTGTCTGTATGTGTATTGTTGTTGTTGTTGTTGTTGTTGTTGTTGTTGTTGTGTGTGTGTGTTTGTGTGTGTCCTACTAAGAGCATTTCTTCCGGGACTTAGTTTTAGTTTTTTTGTAAGACTTTTACGGCACTTGCACCTCAATAAGGTCATATAAGTACCAAAGACTAGAGGTGTTACAAGAAAGTAACGAACATAAAAAGGAAGGAGGAGAGATCAGGACAATAGATGTTTGAAAGGAAATAAGGAGTAAACCACACCAGAGCGCCCGCCAACCACCGAGTGAATCCCTGGTTATGAAGCAGGACTCGTCCTACTACGAGCACTTCTACCGGGACCTGGAGCCTGGCGTGCACTACGTACGTGCCCTTTGAGCATGACATCAGTGACCTCATGGACAAGATTAAGTGGGTCCGGGAGAATGATCAGGAGGTACGGTAGCTAATGTGAGGCGTGCTGACAAAAGGAGTTACTTCTCGCAATCCATTAATGAAGATATTGGCCAAAAATCGACGCTAGGGTCAAATTTGTAGATTTTCAATGTATACCATAATATTCTTTGACTGTAGCATGCCTTTGTCATTTCATACTTAATAAAGTGTAAAAACTTCAACTATAAGGGTGATGTATCTATTTCTATTAGGCTCAAATCCGAGAAGTAACTCATTTTATCGGCACGTTGTTCTTGTGTACGTGTGTGTGTGTGTGTGTTTGTTTGTTTGTTTGGTTGGTTGTGTGTGTGTGTGTTCCATGTTTGTGTGTTTGTCTGTCTGTACGTGTGTGTGTGTATTTGTCTGTCTGTGTGTGTGTGTGTGTGTGTGTGTGTGTGTGTGTGTGTGTGTTCTACAATAAGCGTTTCTACCTTGGCCTAGAGCCTGGCGTGCCCTTCAAGCATGACATCAGTGACCTCATGGACAAGATTAAGTTGGTCCGGGAGAATGGTCAGGAGGTACGGTACTAAATTATTTGTGGGGTTGTGTGTGTGTGTGTGTGTTTTGTGGGGGGGTTTTGACGCGAGCGGGCACACACGCACGCACACACACGCACGCACACACACACACACATACTCACACATACACACACACGCAAACACACACACACACACACACACACGCACGCACGCACGCACGCACACTTCATCTGCACAAATTTTCGCACCAAGGGAGATTACGGGAAAGAATTTTCTTCCATTCTATACTATGGTCGCCTCCCTTTGTAATGTAAAGTACAAGCTTTTCTTTTTTGATAATGTCTTCTACCAACTACAATTTCTGTAGAGAGAAATTAGTACCCTGCGTACGTGATTGTAAATTGATAATCCACATGGCTTTAAGGTCTTCGACAAGGGTAAAGAGGTTTCTCTGTTCAGATATCTCTCAATCTCAGTAATTTTCCCCGAGTTCTTGTTAAGCTTAGAGTTGATTACAGATGGTCTGGAGAACTTTGTTTTTCCACTAAACGTTTTCCTGTCCATGTTCTATGCTATTTACACACATTAACAAGGTGGTTTTCATGGTCTTTAGAGGTTACAGTGTTTGCCTCTCATTCAATAAATCCTGGGTTCGAAACCTGACAGCGACGGAAAATTTTCTTATCTAAAATGTTGTCCCTTCACCTCCTTTCCCGCTATCTAACCATATTCTGTTGTCTGATTTCGTCTCCACTGTATGCCCCTTTCCCCCACCCCTTTGCCCCCTCCTCTGGGCTCTGGTATCTTTCTGCTGCCTTTTTACTGCTACTCCTTTGCTCCTTTCTTACTGCTGTCTTTCAGCCACACCCCCGATCTTAGGGTAGGTAAGATCTAACACCTAGACTTCTCGGATAAGGGTGAAATATCTCAGTTGTCCCATGTGCAAGCTGCGCAAGTTAAAGATTCGTTGGTGGTCCTAAAATCGGTAATAATGGGCTTTGGCCGCCAACGGGGCAAATATCGAAATTAATTCCCATCAAACGTGTTTCGCGGGCTCATTTGACCTTATGCAGTTGCGAGCGCTGTAAAACACTTTCCAAAACAAACAACACCTTAACAAATGAGCCGCAATCTTCTGAATAGGCATGTACTCAATAGGTACCTAAGTGTCCTTTTTATATGATCAGGCTGTCACTTATCTTCTTTTTAAACTCTCTGTAACTCTCATGAAATTGAAGATGAATTTCACTTAATTTTCTATTGTCCATATTTTGTTTATCAAAGAAAATTGTTAATTCCTCTCAGCCTGACTTGGCCCAGTGACAGAAACGTGCAATGTTTGACCCATGATAGAAGATATGTTCACAACCTGTACTCTTTGATCATGGAAACTTTATTTGATAAACGAGTGTTTTTTATGATGTGATGTGGGCCAATGGCCTTAAACATTGAATGAACTTAATTACTTATTTGTTAATCCTCAAGTTTGAGAATAATAAGATATTCATGTATGGTTGGCGGGTGCTCTGATGTGGTTTGCTCCGTCTTTCCTATTAAACATCTATGCTCCTTGTCTCTTTCCCTTCTTTTAAGTATTTGTTACTCTCTTGTAACATCCCTAATCTTGAGCACTTACAAAATATTTCTAGTCTGGCAGTCCGATGAGTCGGGTCTGTCAGGGGGCCCCCATCCAAGATAAGTGTTGCCTTGTCGTGGTTCTGAGTCCGACTGAATCTCTCAGTGAGTCTCTCAGACGATCTCCGAATATGTTCCCACGGTACCTTTGTTTGACGTCATCCAAGGGCGTGCCACTCCCTTAATTATCTTGTCCCCACAGTAAAGACAAGAGTCATGTCCCTTGACATCACATGTGTCAGGTGTCATTAGGTTAAATATTTAGACTACAACAATGATGCCCAAACTATGATGTGATTTTAAATATGAACTGCAGAAAGAGTTGGGAGATGTATTTGCAATTTTGCAAGTTCTCCTGTTTGAAACGGGTGAACATTTCAACATCCCAACATTTCAGTAACCACCAATGTTTGAAAGAATGAAGAACTTGTCTAAGTCTTTTTATTCCTCTCCACACCCAGGTCCAACAGATATCTCAGAACGGCCAACAGTTTGCCAGAGAGAAGTTGGATCCCGCCCAAGTGCTGTGTTACCACGTGAGAGTATTTCAGGTTAGTGCTTCAGTAGTGGGCATTGGATGCCACTCTGATGTCACATTCTTTTTCTCCTTTTTTTCTGTGTTTTTAATGTGCTTAGTGGTGTGTGGCAAAATGTGAATTTTTTAGAGCTGATTTGTGTCAGCTATATCTTGACCTCAGCAATAACAACAACGCCACCTCCACTACCACCAATACTCTCATCATTACCTCTATGACCACTGACAATATCAGAACCCCCTCCCCCCACCTCCTCACCACTGCCATCATCATCATCATCATCATCATCATCATCATCATCATCATCATCATCATCATCATCATCACAACCACCACCACCAACATCATCATCATCGTCACCACCCTCACTGCCAACATCATCCCCTCTTCCACCACCACTACCACGGTCCCCGACTATAACAGGATCACCGGGACTGACTTGATGTCCCTGTAATAAACGGAAATCAAGTTTACACATGCTGTAACTGTAATTGAATATTTTTCTTGAAAATGAATAGTGCGACCCTTGACTCAGTCACTCACTCTCTGAGATTTGAAAGTACTTGTAGGTCTACGTGTAGTACTGTAAAAGCGACACAAGCATGTCTCCAAACGTGTTTTTTAAGACTCAATGAACGTCCCCCAGCCCCTTCCCATTTCTCCACCTCCTCCTTGATGAAAAATCAAAGATTTTGCTTTTGTTTAAATATTGGACGATTCGGACCCCGGGAGGTATATATATCTTTAGCCAGGTGACTAGACCTGTGAACACATTACATGCTAAAGGATTTGAAGATGTTGTTATGATGCTTAAGTATATGTGTGCTGTGATTTTCTTCTTCAGGAATATGCCAAGCGTTCGAAGGCCAAACCCAAAGGCATCGAAGGATTTGATCTGGTAGAACAGCCTACTGAGAGATTTCCTTGCCCATGTCCAAAGAAAGAGAAGTCTCAGGTGGGATTTTTGCTCTGCTTCTGCTCGGCTCTTTTTTGTGGGGGGAGGGGGGGGGCTATTTA
>NW_004797946.1:403472-409393 GCF_000002075.1 Aplysia californica | reverse complement strand
GAAACTCTCTCTCTCTTTCTCTCTCTCTCTCTCTCTCTCTCTCTCTCTCTCTCTCTCTCTCTAACAAACACAAACACACTCAGATAGATCTACATACTCACACACTCAAATGACATTGCACTTATACTGCCGTGCTTTGGGTAATGTTTCTCATACTGACCAGTTTCATTAAGCTCTTACTTGTCAAATGTTTTTGTTATGTGAATCGCATGCAGCCCACTATTTAATATTTACTCGTCTCGCTTTTTTCGTTGTCAGATAAATAGAGATCAGTTTGTTAGTGTGGAACAGAACATGTTTCTGCCATTCCAGTTTCCTGTATAGTGCTCAGTCCTTCAGGCCAAAATGCTAATTTTGTCCAGCAGATTGTTTTTTGTTATTTCAAAACTTTTGACAGTTGAATCCACATTTAGTTTGAATAAGTTATTTCCTCCTTGCTCTCTTTTTATATTATTCTCATCTATTTTTCCAAATTTCCCATGATCATGATATCTTTTCCCAATAGCTGATCTCTTTTGTGTACCTGTTATCTCCTATATTTCAAGTATTTGATTCAAGGGGAGAAAGACTGGGTGGGTACTCCGATGGGGTCTGTTCTTCCTACCGTACTTCTTTTCAGCTATTGTGCTATAATAGAGAATTTGTTCTTTGACAATTGTAGTTGTTTTCCTGTTGATTTTAAGTAACTCAGTACTATTTATCAAAGATACAAGGAATGTTAGGAATTTGACAGTTAATAATAATGTGTATTGCTTATATTGCAAAAATATTTGGTCAATATCTTTCTAGTTTACTTTCCCCTCTGCGAATATATTCTTATGGGCTTATTTCCACACTTGTTTTATATAGTACATTTCTGATTTTTTGCTATTTCAGGAAAAAGAGAGCGGCAACCGGGATGAGTTGTGAGTGCTCAAGTCTTTAGATCAAACCTTGTGGTTGTGTCTAGGTAATGCTGATAGAACTGGCTGTCTACTCATCGACAACAACGCAAGGCACACAAAAAAGAGGATATGGGTGCACAGATGTCGTGACCTAATCAACAGCAGCACCACCCTCAGCAACCACAAACAGACCACCAGACTGCCACAGAAGCAGGAGATGGGTGTACTTACCATGGCTGTTGCAAGGAAAATGCATCTCAAGGGTTGTTTTTTTTTTACTCGTCATGTAAATAAGCAACTTATTCGTACAACATTGATGGTAGTCATGACTGTGTCAACATCAACAGTCAAATAGAGATACCAATGACTTACCAGAATTTCAGTTTATTTATTTATGACATTTAGAGAACAGGGAACTCAATAGTTTTGATCTCAGGATAAGTCAACAAGTGATAGCATCATTGGCATCATGATCGTTCCAGCAGAAGAGAAAACATATGTATTCACTTGGAGTATTGGTGCATCTTTTTTCTTGTTTCAGAAGTTCATACAGTTATCCCTTCTGGCTGTCTGATTAAATCATGAATGATTGCATTATCACCTACCTGCGATAGGGGTTTTGTGTGCACAGGTTTATCAAGAATTAATGAGCCTGTTATAATGGTGTAAAGGATGTGAAGGTGCAGGAAACACTCTGAGGAAAAGTTCATGTTTGTGTTTCCATTTATGTGAAGTAGACATGGAGTACATTGAAAGGCTCACACTCTCAATTTTGTTGTCTTAGATGTTTGTTAAAGTTCTTGAGGTGAATACTACCCAAAATTCCAAGGGTTGTCTTTCAGCCAGTATCTCCTATATGATATACTGAAAACTTCTAAATTTGCCATAGATTTTATGTTAGAATCCATACAAACTGAACAAAATTTTTTTGTTGCCACTGTTAAAGCACAGCTACCGAAGGGGGAGGGGGGGGGAGGGAGGTGGTTAACTTTTTGCTGGATCATTTGAAATAGATAGTAGATAGGAATGTTTCAGAATTGGTCTCTTTTGTTGCATTAAAAAAACTAAACTAGTATTAGGACATTAGCATTAACTTTAACGAAAGTAGTCTTTTTCATGAGCTGTGCTCATTCATGTGCCTGTCTTCTTTGGCCCTTATAAATTATTACTATTCATTACACTAGGGAGGAAATTTGGTGTGCAACTTTTGCAATTTTTTAAACCATTTTCTACAGATTTCAGTTTTCAGTGAAACTGAAGTTGTTTTTTTTCCATGCTGTATATAGCATTTTCTCTGTAACCTGCAATGCAACAATTATTATTTTGGACAATTTGTATGATTGTTCAAGCACCGGTAATTTCTCAAGATTTCCTGTTGATCGTTTTGTCTGTTTGTCGCTTCCAATGTCAGGAGACATGTTTTATTGTATGATGGATAAGAAGAACAGTTATACTGTGATAATTTTTCTTTCATATACTCCCAGTATTAGAGAATTTTCTGACATGTCCAAGTCTTTGGGCCATAGCACCTTGCTGTTGAGCAGCTGTTTATTTCTGCTCTCAGTCCAAATGCTAATGAAATTATTCCATTTATCATTGATTGTTTCAATAGGCCAAATATGTCAATGCTTGTTTTGAAAGTTTGACACCTATGATTCATAATGTGGATGACCATGGTTGGACTTGGATTGTCAGAGAGTTTTCAAGGCTATGTACTTACTATATTTAAATCTGTCAGAAATAAGTATGGAAATTGGGGATCAAGTCTTTAAAAATTTGTGTTAAAAAATAACTTTAAAACATTAGAGGGATGTTAAGCCCATATGAAGCTATATTTGTAATTCCATGTTGTGGGATGAGCTGAACCTAATGTTATGTACCTGGTTCAAAGTTGTCAACACCTTTTTGGCTGAACTTGAAGATGATAATAATCCTTTGGACTTTTATGTTTCACGTTCATACTCAACCTTTTTATGATATGTGTCACAATAAGTTGGAATCAGGCGCTCGCTAATTTTTTAACTTTTCGAGTTATTAGTATTATATTAAAGCTTGTTCACTTGTCTTTCTTTTGATGGAAAAAAATATCCTTCTATGTTGAATAGAAGTTGAGATATTTGCTATTGAAGGCGGTTGAGGTCCCCTGGTGTCAGAGTCAAATTAATGAGAAAAAAGGCGGCCGGATTTGGGTAATTTCGAAAGCTTGGGTATAAGCTGCAAATTTATAATTTTTTGTGCCCGTCATCAACATTTTTCAGTATAATACACACAGAAATGTGTGTTTTGAATAGACGTAAAAGATTTTGAGCCAAAAATATAACATTAAAATTGGCCAATGGGAGGAAAAATGTCATTTGCTTCATTTTCAGTATTTGACAAGTGCCTGATTTCGCCATGATGCGACATATAAGCCTACTGTTTACAAGCATATCTCTCGTCTATATCTGTTCAGAATGAGACTTGTGCCTGTAGAAATGTTTTCAACGTTCTATGTATTTATTTTTTCATTTGGTGACAAGAAGTATTAAAATTCATTATCAAAAGAATGAGAATTTTTTTGGGATGTCCTTACCAAGTGGTACAGATTTAGACGTAGACTAAAAAGTTGCAATTTGAATATCTGACTTTGATGGGTAAGGTGATTTGTTCATTAAAAAAAGATGTTTTTACTATATATTCTAGTGCTCATCATTGTAAATGAGTTCTGCTCAAGTATTGGCAGACACAGAATGTGTAAATAGTATTGATAAGTGTACAATGCTGTATGTTACCCTAGGGGACTCAGATTGCTAACTTTTCATTGTCCTGAACTTACTTTCTTCTTCTTCTTCTTCTTCCTTGTTCTCATTGACCCTGAACTTACTTGTCACCTGATGTATTGTGATAGTGTGTTACCATCCAAAGGGATATGCAACTGTGAATAAATAAGCCTTAATTTCACTTTCTTTTTAATATGAATTTGGTCTTTATGTCTGGTACAGTAATCAGTTTTAGTGTAATAGATGCAGTGCCATTTTTCTACTTTTTGTCTTGTTCACAATGGAATTGTTTTATAATCTTGTTCATGTTTAGAATGTTTATTTTGTTATATGTAAAGTTTGTAAATGAGGGATTTGTTGTTGCAGCATAAAGAGGTAACTGTTGATTGATCATTTATTCATTTTCTTTGATCGGTAGGGACCAAAATTTGTTTATTGACATGGTATTTCTTTGTGCGGAGAAGCTTTTATCATGTCATCTCTGCGAGGGATTTTATCTTGCTTACAGTGATATCTGCAAACTAGTCCATTTCTTTGGGGGGTTTTCTATCCTCACCTATTATGTAACCATCTTTCTTACGCATTAGCATACACACACACGCACATGCACACGCACATGCACACACGAACACACACACGCACACACACATGCACACGCACATGCACACACGAACACACACACGCATGCACACACACACACACACCCGCACGCATGCACACACACACACACACCCGCACGCACGCACACGTATACACACACACACACACACACACACATATCCACACACACTCATAACTCTTTCATGAAAACATAGTTTAATTATATGTCTTTTCATCAGTAGACATATACACACAAATGTGCTCACACACATGCATATATATACCCACATACAAAGAGTATGCGCTCATATGGTCATATCTTGCTTTTGTGCTTATTTTGTAGTTGCACTTCTTGTTCAAACTTATAGAAAAACCAATAGTATGCTCGTCACATTATTCTAAATAAAATAGTTTTCATTGCTCATTGTTTTCTTAAATCACGTTAAACAAATTTAAAGCTTTAATAACCACACGAGTACATATAATGTAAATTTGATGTTTACTAGGTTTAAAGTTACCTAAGAAGAACAAGAGCTCAAGAATAGGCTTCTAGAAACCAGTCAGAGGATATTGTGTCTTATTATTAATCCGCCAGTAAACTGTTTAAATGTACTAAGCCCAGAAATTAAAATTTCTTGTTAGAGAGAAAAAACTGTTTCTTTTTTTAAACAATTGTGTGACATCGTGTTGAAATCAGGCTCTCGTCAAAATAATGAAATTAATTATTTTTATCAATTTTCTGTTATTTGTCTCAACACTTATATGTACTTGTAAAACACATTAGGCCTACCTTTAGGATTTTTATGAAAATCATTGATTAAAAGCACCAAAAATGTAAATTTTCAGTTTTAAAAAACTGTCAAGCTTGGAAGTCAATCAACTTTGGCGGCCATTTTCTCGCTAATTTTACCACTGAAACCAGGCAACCCTCACCTCCTTTAATTGCAATATCTCGACTTCTATTCAAGATAGATGTTCATTTTTTTCAGCTCTTTAATTTATACTCTTTTGCATTCTAAACTATCAGAGGTTTGTGATAAACAATATGCATATTTCTATCTTCCAGAGCTGCCTCATTATCATAGATTAGCTTTTACATTTGAAACTTCCATTTAATGGGACTTTTTTTCTACAATGATTAGTGTGAAGGTGGGAACGTTTCTTAATATGTGTATATGTATGGGGTCAATTAATTAGGGTAAAAAGAAATTGTAAAGTAGGCTACGTATAGCCTACTTTTGAGTAGTGTCATTGGCTATACATATGCAATTGTATATTATTATTATTATTATTATTATTATTATTATTATTATTGTTATTATTAATTTGTTTTTGGTTATTGTTGGTATTTTTATTACATTTGTTTATTATAAATTAGTACTATTATTTCATTTTGATTATTATCATTAAAATTATTGTTTTATTGTCATCATCATCATAAGTCACTATAGATTATTTTTAGATGTGATTTTTACGCATTTTAAGATGTCTTTGGGTGAAGCAGGTGCTTTATGATTTTGAATGATAATGTCAACAATGCTCTATGGCCAGTATACTAATAAGGATTAGTACTGATAATAATTTCACTTTCCTTGAAAAAAAAAACTACTGCTGATGGGTGAGATTGAGATGGTTCATGAAAGAGAAAGAGCGACAGAAAGAGAGAGAGAGAGAGAGA
>NW_004797946.1:400216-402840 GCF_000002075.1 Aplysia californica | reverse complement strand
ACACACACACACACACACACACACACACACACACACACACACACACACACAAACACACATTTCTAATGGGAAACATCATTGCTTTGTTCATTGGCTTCATTGATTGATTGAATTTTGTTTTTCCTGAGGACGTTTCATGTGTTGATAAACGATTTGTGCTATACACTGCTGGCAAATACATGAGTCAGGAAGTTCCTAGACGTTTACTAAAGCTGTTTGCTTGCATCTTTCTTCCCTTTCTGTTTCTTTGTTGGGGGCTTAGTAACGTTGAGATAGTGTACGTGGTTTACGTTTACATATCAAATGACTTGGTTCGATCCCTAGTTGAGTGCTGGCATGATTAGTATATAGCATGACAGTTTTCTCAGATTCTTCATTCCCACTGAGCAGTGGATAGGTCAGGTGGGTCCAAACCTGGTCGACTCAGAAAAGGACAAGAAGCTTGGAGGTTCCATATTCATGTGGAATAAAATATAAGATGGATTGAGGTTTTCTTTTTTTCTGTTCTTTCCTCTCTCTTCCTACTGCCCACCCAACCCCCCTCTTTTTTAAACCCAGGCAAATAGGGTAACATCCAAGGAAAATGTCACCTCCTCCTTGCAATAACCAGTCTGCGTCTGCTTTAAGTTCGGACAGAACAAACGATAAGGACTAACATTCGCAGAGTTTGATTTGAAAAGTTCTTTTAATGAGAAGTTCCATCAAACTATTTACAAATCATTAACATTAGAGTCATGTAAATGCTGGTTATTTTCCTGTGTAGTGCGATAAAAACTAAGTACATATTGTATAAGAGAAGCAAATACATTCTGTACACAACAATGTTAAGATCACGGCAAATCTCCAGCACCTATAAATCGCTACCTCAGAATTACAAAGTTCTATCTGACACTTCAGGCCGTTTTGAGTTACTAAGACCGTGAGATCAGAAACCATTATATTATTATGCTCTGTCCACTCTATCAAAATCGAAAGATAATTCGGAATCGTTATCAAGATATGCAACGAATTACACGAAAAAATCTTGGCATATCGTGAAACTCCAAACTTTTGACGTCAAATTTCATTAAACTAGGTACTGAGCAGATAGAACTTTGTACTTCTAAGGTAGCGAAATGTCACCACTGAGAAAAGAAGACTAGAAGGTGGCATGCAACAATAATATAACATTATGCTCCCTTTCAGATGCCACAGATATGCAACTGACCGCAATATATCTAAATACGTGTTTACTGTCAGATACGTATCCCTTTTCTCCGCCACTTTTCTCGGGTTCATATATCAAAAGTATAGCCTGAATGACTTAAGCCCCACTGTTAAGTCACCGAATGCTACATTGTTGCGGGTGATCCCGTTTGAATCTTTGAAATGACGTTTCCTTCTTTGGATTGTCTCAACCTTAATCCCCCCCCCCTCGACCTTTTTGGGAATACATTCGTTCAGAGACAAAGGCCCTGCCTTTTATGACAGTGTGTTGAAAACGGTATAAGTTTACAATGTAAGTAGAGTTTGCCCCTTTTATAAGGCACCTTTTCTTTTGAGTGCTGCTTCAGCTGTGATGTGGGGATGCTGGTTTTATTTCAACAATTTTGTTGTTGTTTTTTTCTTCTAAATAGAGAATTGTATCGTTATATTATGCCATGTTTCTAACGTGCTGTTTTCGAGTACACGTGCCACAATTGGACACCAAAAAAGGAAAAGGGGGGGGGGATAAGTAGGCCTTAGTGAAAGGGGTTACAGAGTTGAAGAAGTTATTGGCAATGGAGGGGAAAAGGATGACAAAATGTTGAACTTAACTAGGATTTAAACCTCAAACCTCTGCATAATGGCATGTTAATTGAAATCAAGTTTGTCACCGCATTCAGTGGGACCTGTCACAAAACGGGTAGGCCTATTGATAACACATTGTACGGAGTAGCTGTGGTGCTGCTTGTGGTTGCTTGATGTCCGATTGTCCTCCGCTAAAGTCGTATCTTTCCTCACTGTGTACGAATCAGCTTGAAAAGTTTTTGCGCTGATATGGTCAGGTACTCTGTCGGGAAAAAATATCAGCCTAAGACGTGCAGCTTTTTGTGACGATAGATTTCTAAGAAACGACAAGGGAATTGACATCACAGTAGATTTCTTAGAAAAGAATAAGGAAAAGAAAAGAAAAAGTTGGTTTCCGGGAAAGGGTTAGAAAATAAATGGGCGCAAAGGTCAAATTGAGAACTAGACTGTTGGTTAGGCCTACGTTGTTCTAAGCAAAGACAAAGCAAGAAATGGTTATAGCACAGAACTGAGATCATAATGGTATAAGTATTTCTAAGAAAAGGTAACGAAAGATGTAAGTTCAAATTGAAAACTTGCGATAACTCTCTAAGGAAAAAAAAACAAGGACAGAAATGGTTATATAGAAGAGATTGAGGTTAGTAACCAAGAGAGAAGAATGTGTCCTGTACGAGGCATGGCAACACTGCAACTTGTTGTTTAAGTAAATTCCAATACTGGTGGACGCTTTTTATGGTCTGCTCCTGCTATTTCCTTTACGCATTTTTAGCATCCTTGTGAAGTCAGCCCCTAATAAATTACGGCCCACAGTGTGCTGGTTAGCCAAAAACTAATCGCGATAACTGCACCAACAG
>NW_004797946.1:393705-395984 GCF_000002075.1 Aplysia californica | reverse complement strand
TCTCTCTCTCTCTCTCTCTCTCTCATACAGGCATGATTAATTTGAAGCAAGTACGGTCACCCATTGTTGAGGGGAAAAGTAGCCGTATTAGACAAGTGGTCGCCTTACAAACAGCCACTATATTGAAAATAAGGAAGAAGCGGAAAAAGGTCTTCTTACACTGTGTCGTTATAATGAAAAGAAGGCAAGTTTGAAAAAAAGAAAGAGACGGTTTGATAGGTGATTATCTTAAATAGGTAAATGTAAGAGCAGGATTGACTGAAAAACTCGTGATTACAACTTGGTAATTTCACCAGTAGGATAAATCATGCTCTATCACCTCAACTCATTTAATAAACTATTTTTCCTTTTGAGTGATGACTTGGGACATGTAACGTCTTAGAAAAATAGAAGAGAAGCCAGTCTGTGGTCTCCCCCGGTCCTATTAATTGCCGTCCAGAGCCGTCCGTAGACTTATTTTTAAAAATATCATTTTGCCTTACAATTTTTTGGGGGGTATTTTTTTTGTTTGTTAACAAAACTGGCCTAAAATTTTTAAAAACTAGACAGAATTGACTTTTTGCTGAGGACAGCTGATTTATTTGAACCGGAAGTTGGACGAAGCAGACCAACAATCTCTGATTGTTTATTTTTCGTTTCGCAGTTTCGAAATTGCAGACCCAGCTTTTGTTTTCGTGCTCTCTCCCAACCTGCCACCCCCTCCCCCCCCACCTCCCCCCCAATTTCTCGCCCCAACTAGGTGTAAAAGGGGTAGATGTACCAACTGAAGACAGCGATAGATTTGTGAATGTAGGTGTTTCGTACGTAACAGGCTGCAACACCTATAAGAGATGACCCCCTACGGACGGCTCCGCATGGCAATTAGTAGGACCCGTCTCCCCAGCTCACCGTGTGTGGCCCATGACGGAAGCGTTGAGCGCCCCCATGGCGGAAGTGGCTACCAGGACAGCCACGACTATCCCAAGGGGCTTGCTAAGTTTGTTCATGGTCACCTGGGGATAGATAGATAGATAGATAGATAGATAGATAGATAGATAGATAGATAGATAGATAAGGACATGACATTATTAAACTAATATTTAAATACCATCATAAAGACAACCAGAATGACCCCTACTACCTCACCGGACAAGAGCAGGTTGTTCTGTTAAGAGTTAGAACGGGGGCTCTCGTGGCCTTGAGGTTAAGGTGTTGGCCTCTCATTCAAAAGGTCCTGAGTTCGAATCCGGGTAGCGACAGAAACATTTTCTTCTCTAAATTTGTCCCCTTTCACCTCATTTCCTGCTCTCTAGCAATGTTCTGTCGTCTGCTTTCGTCTCCACTTTCTGCCCCCACCCCCTCACCTACTTTGCCCCTTCCTCAGGGCTCCTGATTCTTTCTGCAGCCTTTCTACTGCTACTCCTTCGCTTCTTCTTACTGCTGTCTTTCAGCACCTTTCTTCTGGTAAGAAAAATCTACACCAAGCCTTCTCGGACAAGGGCGAAAAATCTCGGAGGGCCCGTGTACAAGTTGCGCACGTTAAAGATCCCTTGGTGGTCTAAAATCGATAAGAGTAGGCTTCGGATGCCACCCGGGCAAAATTCAAAATTTCCTACTAACTGAAAATATTAGGTGTGTCCCGCGCGCTCATATGACCTTATGCAGTTGCGAGCGCCATAAAACACTTTACAAGAGTTAGAACAGGGCACAGCCGACTTAAACACCACCTTTACAAGAAGTTCAAACTCAAAAATTCAGAGCAGAGTTAGTGCGAAACCGGCAACATAACAGGAAACCATGTTCCGCAAGCCTGCCCGCCCATCAATGCACAGGATACTTAGAAAGAAGAATTATTGGCCCAACCCTCAGCAGAGAGACTAAAAACTGTCCGTACGCCCTGGGGTCATTTTGTATCCCCGGAATTGTATTCTTCACATTTTAGAATACTTCTAGTACCTATATTCTCTTTGATACTTTCAGTATTTCTCAAAAAATAATTTTCACGGACTGCTATTCAAAGCGTACGGATCGGATTAACGAGTAAATTTTGTCTTTGAAAAGTGGCGGCACAGATTTCTCCACGTCGTATGGATACGATAGTAAAACACGACGTGCAGAGAGACTTAAAGCTATTGAGGGCCTCGGGAATCTGCGGAGAAAAGTAGACTTCACACTAGAGATTGGGATGCCCGTCTAAAGATGAACGAGACAGACAGACAGACAGACAGACAGACAGACAGACAGACAGACAGACAGACAGACAGGCAGACAGGCAGACAGACAGACAAACAGATAGATAG
>NW_004797946.1:386736-393259 GCF_000002075.1 Aplysia californica | reverse complement strand
CACGCCCGGTCTGCTAACCCCACTACTACCACCACCACTATGGCGTCCACGCCGTTCTAACCCCCTATCATCACGTCACCACCATCATCACCACCATCACCATCGTCATCATCATCATTACCACCACCACTACCACCAGCATCTTCACCATCATCACCACCTCCACCACCATCATCATCATCACCATCATCACCATCACCATCACCATCACCATCATCATCATCATCATCATCATCATCATCATCATCATCATCATCATCATCATCATCATCATCATCATCATCATCAAAAGCAAAAGCAAAAGCAAAGTCAGTAGGAACAAGAGGAACAACAACAACAACAACAGCGACAGAACCAGCATTTACTGTAGAGAATAGAGTAAAATAAAACCAGAAGTCTTGATTTAACCCTGTTTACTTCCGGCCGTACGAGGTTAAAACTGAATAAAAACAAATGCTTCGATTTAATTTTCTCAGATCTTTGCACTCGGGTCTAAAAGCGGGGTGTCCAACAGAGTCTAAAACTAAAAGCCTTTTCATGAAGGTAACTGAAAACAAAGGATCCGACACGTTTTATTTGATGTTAGCCTGTCGTGGGTTGAAAAAAAATAACATGGTGATTTACAGCACACATGCATCTACATTTTTAAAACTTGACGTATTTTCACCAACACCCACATTTTTACGTGCACCCAAAGGAACACAATCCAACAGACGGGCGAGTACTTTTTGTGGCTCAAGTGGAGATGTCTTGACAGCCGTGGGATAAAATCTTCAAGCTTACACGGAAATGTGAGTGTAGGGTAGTGTCGCTGACTCCAAATGAGCAATTTCAAGGTTAGCTTACTGTAAATACTTAATTTTAGTGATCCTGTGTGTGCATACATAGGGTGCTTTTTAATATAGGGCCCAAATAGAAACACTTTTTACAACTGGATCGAGACATTTTTTTAAAAATGTTGGTTGCTGGTCTTCCAAAAGTGCCACGCAAAGTTTCGTGGGTATATTTAAAGTAATTAGTGAGCTAGAATATTCTCTCAATGCGGATAGACGAAAGTGAAGAAATTATAATATTATTTACAGGATGCTTCGCTAACTTATAGCCTGTTATAGGAAAGCTGGTTTTACTAATAAGTAAACTTCGCGTGGAACAACAGCAAGCTTAATCAAGGTGCCAAACATGAGATACTGAAATGGGCTCATTATCATGGTCATACCGACCTGCCTGGGTTTTTAACTTCCTCAAGAAGTGAAGTCACAATCTGCCTGAAAAGAGAAAACAAAAAAAGAGAGAGATTGGTTAACAGTCAAAGCTAATAAGTATTGGTTACAATTACAGATTGCACGTGAATGAAGCAGGTGCAGATACGACAAAAATGAACCCGCATGAACAAGCAAACTGGCAGGTAAGTGCATTCTCGCTGACATGGATGACATCAATATCATTAACTATCTAAAACGTTTTTGGTGTTTGCTTGTTTTTTGTAGCACACGTACCATAAGGGTTGGATACTTTGTAAGGGAGTTTTCCAAAAAATATCCAAAGAGCTTATCGATTACGCAGTCAAGCGGTGCAATAAGCGAGTCTCCGTCCAAGTGCATTTAGTGAAATCATAGACTTTGTCTCTGAAGTTCTGGCAGTTCAACCGCTCTTTTAGTCTTTTTCAGCACTAGTTTGTTTATCATTTTACATGCATATATTGACTTGCTTTGATTTCAATCAGCAATATTATTTATTAGGTATTTATCCTGTCTTTTCGACTTCTAGAACATACTCTAAAGTAGAATGTACTTGTAGTGACTACAGTGTTTGCTTATGAATAATTAATCATTTATCGACTGACATTTGCATAAAACTTCTCTATACATGAAGTATTATTCTTTATGAGGCATTCATTCATTGATTCACTATTTATTGATTTCGTCATCCAACATGATACAAGCTTACACAGGCTAATTCAGGCAGACCATAATGAAACCGCTTACCAGAATTTTGTACTTAACATTTCTGAATGATGTGAACATCATAAGCTGTATTTAAATTTGAAAAAAAAAGAAGTTGATTTTAGAAAAAAGAAACGTCCCTTGCAGCCACTCGAAATTAAATGTGAAAACATCGAGCAAGTGTCAGACTATAAGTATTCTATAAGCAGGGGCGAAGCGTCTATATAATCAAATAATCACTGCTTCCTTTCCTAATTTTGAAACGTTGTAGCAGTCAAATTCACCCATAAACGTAAACCTTATAAAGTAAATGTAAAAAGACGTTCATAATCAACAATGAACAGTATGCCTAACATTCAAAACGGTTTCACTGCCACAGAAATAGCCTGCTAACCCCTCTCCGGCCACTCCATAAGCAGTCACAAGCTTTGATTAAATAAGCTTAAAGTGGGGCTGGAAGAGTCTACCAATAGAGTTGAAGGGAATACGTGCATAGCAATCCATACAGTTTCATTGCCACATATACCCTGTTCACCCCTTTCGGGCCACAAATATAATCAGTCGTAAGCCCTGATTATGTAAGTGAACTATTACACTGGTCGAGTCTACCTTACAGGTGTGAGGGGAATTAACTCCTAATAATATCTTTACTGCTGCGAGTGCTTGATTTTTTATCCTCGACTTTTTAACGTCCTATAATCAGATCGTGACCTCGATTATGACACCGGCTCCTGGCCGCGAAAAGCTAGACAAAAAACAGCCAAAAGTGAAATTTAAAAAAAAAATAATTGTCATGTTCTACCAAAGAGTTAGACTCCCTGGTAGATTTATAACATATTATAGATCTAGTACTGGCATCTCTGCTTCTTGCTTTGGGTTTGTGTATTTACTTCTAAAGTTAAATTTAATTTTAGTTGGAATTGATATTTAATTAGATACTTTCCCGATTATTTTGGCGGTTGAATTCCGGATTTGTTTTCATTCACACAACTTAAGAGTAAGATTCTTGTGTGATATCTCCAGGCCATAATATCTGGTTCCGTACCGTTTCACTTTGATTACCCTGTCAAACAAGTCAGCCTTCGCCACTGTCTATAAGTATTTGGGTGTTACAATAGACAACAAACTCAACTGGCGTGTCCACACTTCTCTCCTGCATAAAAAAAGTGAACAAAAGACTATTTTTTCTAAGGAAGCTAAAGTATTTTAAAGTTGATAAAGCATTGATGTCCATGTTCTACCATTCAACCATAGACAGTATGATCAATTTTTGTATAACAGCATGGGCCAGGAACACAAGACAACAAGATAAAACAAATTATATCGACTAATGCGGAAAGCTTGTAAAAATTCAACATCTACATTTCCCTACTTGGATGAATTGTACATAACAGCTTGCACTTTGAAAAATTAATTCCATCTTTTTAGACAACAAACATCCCTTGTTCCCTCACATTAAAAACATCAGTCAAAAGTAAAAGATCAAGGCTCTGATCTGTAACAAAGAAAGATATAGAAGGTCATTTTTACCATCATCTATCAAAATGCTTCCATCTTAACCATCTTGTATAAGTATACTTACGACCTTAGAGCATGCATCAGAATAACATTGAGTGTGTAACTAGGTTACGATTATTATTGTTTATATTGCTGCTCATTTATATTTTGCATGTGATTGTAAGCCTACGTGTGTGTGTATATATGTGTGTGTGTGTGTGTGTGTGTGTGTGTGTGTAAGTGTGTGTGTGTGTGTGTGTGTGTGTGTGTGTGTGTGTGTGTGTGTGTGTGAATGTGTGTGTGTGTGCTACACGTGGTGAAACACCAAACCAATGTGCCAGAATCTGGACAATAAAGATGTATCTTATCTTATTTTATCTTATACGCCCTTCAACGGAATCCAGAATTAAGTTAATGAGAGATTGTGACTTATGTGTTGATACTTTTATTAAATAGCCAAATTAAAGACCATAAGAAAGTAGTTTAAATACTTTTACCGTCGTAAATAATACGGTCAAGTTTTTTTTACAACCTCTCAGCCTTCTTTGGAAAAGTGGCGGAATATTGAATGACAACCGTAGCCCAGGAAGTTACAGGAATTTTTTTTTCAACTTTGATCACAGTTTAGGGTAATATAAGGCCGTGGACCATTATTTTTTACGTCTTATCTTTCACTCCAGGCAAACGAGTATTCATTTCACTGACCAGCCTCCATATGAGAAGACAGTGTAGAACAAGGCCAGTGCTACCTCTCCTGGGTCTGAACTTGTGCCTTCAAACATATTGTTCATTCGGTTAATCGCATCTGTGTCTCCTAAACGGGAAATAAAAGAACAATGATGTTAAGAAAAGACACAAGTGGCGGTATGGATATTTTAACAATAAAACACAACAATACACAAAGTTAACGCCAGAGGATAGGAATTTGTCTTTGACCACCCACCCCAATCCCCACCCATCCATGCCCTACCTCTAATCCCGTTCCTTCTACAATCAATCTACGATTCAATACGAGTGTACTCTGAAGAAAAATATCTTTAAATGATAAGTAAACAGAATCTGTGTAAAGCAAACTCCCGTTCAACTGTAAGCCGTATGCACTTCACAGTCTATATTATTATTTTCCCAGCTAATAGTATGTTGGTCTTTTTTTTCTGGGACGGTGTTTCCATCTCACCCCTGGTTGGTTTTGAAATTCAGAGTTGAAGCCTGCCTCCTACTTAATATAATCTGTGTCGATAGAAGTTTAAAATGCCTACATGCAAAATAATGCATCAAAATGAAGACATGATAGCATTCTACAACAACCTCGACTTCCTGGGAAGCATACAATGCAAGCTACCATTTTACCGGCGCTAACACTGCCAAGCTATTTCGCTAAAAGTTTTGTAAGCTTACTGGACCTACATGTATTTCCAAGCGCGGCATAAGATAACACAGGGTGATTCCCACCGCCCACCAGAATAACCAAATCGCTCACTAGTGGACATGCCTATCCTATTGGCAAGCATTGAACTATAACCAACCACTCACCAGACGCCAGCTGATAGATTCCCGCTCCGATGACGATTCCCAGGGCTATGATCTTCGAAGCGCTCAGTAAGGTCTGCACACGCTGGACATACTTCACATACGCGCAGTTCAAGGCGACCACGAGAACTGGAGGTCAAGAAGGCGTAAAGTCGGGAATAAAAGAATAGCATATATTATTAAGTGTTGCGTCTTGATGAAATCAGAAGGTCATCAAAATAACGATATTCTATAGAAAAACTACACTTTTTCCCTCTTTGAGCAATTTTTATAGGGTTTTTTTCATTATTGGGGGAGGGGGGGGGGTAGCTCCATATCTTTAATGTCTATTTAAAAGCATAACTATGTGTGGGTCTTACTAAACAACGCTGATCAAAGACACAGAAATATACATTTGAGGTTTTCGATTACACTAAAGCTTTGGTAGTCACAAACTGTGGCGGCCATTTTCTATTTTGCCTTTGACGCCAGACGATATCCAACTCTTTCAATTGCACATATCTCAACTACCATTCAAGATAGATGGATAACTTAGCAGCAAAATCAAGACAATTGAACAAGATTTGAGAAAATACCATTAACTCTACATGCCCAAGAACTGACGAGCGCCTGATTCCACTGAGTCGTGACATTGTTAGAGTTTTAGCTTACAGTAAATGGACAATGCAAAAATGGCTGGAGAGGTTTGTAGAATTCTATACCTTCTGAGTTTAAAAAACTCTCTTCGGTGGAGCATCTTCCAAACAGCCATGGATATAAAACGTGGAACGTTTATAGCCTGCAAGAAATTCTTTATTTTTAGCGAAGTAGAAAGACGTCGGCACATTGAAGCTGAGTTCTGAGAATCCCCAGGTGCACTCGTACTTTAATGTAAATGGGTCTGAGTGTGTATATTATTATTGACATTACACACATGAACACACCACACGTTGTATTTTTAGTTTTATAGGGCACAGTCGTGGATTGTTCTTTTTTGTTTTGATTTTTGTGAATGGATCGTAAAATTTCGAGATGGAATATGCAGTAAATTAGAACAACATCGTGATGTAAGATCGTTTAAACACGTATAGCTCATTGCTGCAACTTTGTAATGGATACGAACTTTAACAGGGAGACAGTGCAGCTGTAAAAGCAAAACAAGATGATAAATCCCATCAAATGGTGTCACCAAAAGACTTTGGGTTACATATCATTATTCCAGCCTTTTCTTTCATTGCTTAATGACAAATAACAAAGGTATGTTGCATTTATCTAAGCAACCCTTTTAAAAACTTAAGATGAATAACAATTACATTGCTTGAGGAAAATCTATAGTCACCATAACAGTGCCAATAAAAAAAAATTCTGCGAGATCTCTACCATCCCAGTTTTGTTTCCTATTGAACACCACACTGGGAGGAAAAGAGAGACCGTCCTGGTGCTCCATTAGCGACCTGTAATGAGTGCTGTTCGCACACACAAACTCCCACTCCCCCCTTCCCTCTCCCCAACCCCTAACTCTGTCTGTCTGTCTGTCTGTCTGTCTGTCTGTCTGTCTGTCTGTCTGTCTGTCT
>NW_004797946.1:382345-383962 GCF_000002075.1 Aplysia californica | reverse complement strand
GGGGGGGGGAGCAGAAAAAGGGTATTTAAAAATGATAAAACTTGTTTCTCGTCCCGGAAAAAAATTACTTCCATGGCTTAAACAAGTTGAATAGTCTGCCTACGATATACTGTTTATTGTAGACCACGTAACGGAGAAACTCCAATGTCCGAGTTCCTTTGTGTCTTTCAGAACTAGGAATAAAATGTCAAGACAGTTTTCTGTACCTAAGTCCGCGGTGTAATGATATGGCTTTTTACTAGTGTACGTAGATATTCTAGGGGAGAAGTTCTTTTATTGAATATTTTATTCTGTTTGTCTTGCTTCAATTTTTTTTTATGTATATGTTTTCATGCCCCCGTTGGCACGATTCAAACATTTAGGAGGAAGGATTCGACCATGCCCGTTAAAGACAACCCTGACTGAGATGGATGCAATATCCCAGCAGAAAGACATATATTATACTCCATAAACGCCTCCTCCTCTCCCCCCTACTCCGGAATGGAACCCGGTCTTCTGTGCACTTCGGTAGAACACCTAAACGCCACAGACGCTGATCATTCTGTTTTTGCAGAATAGTATCCCACCCAGCAGAGGTTGACCTTCACTAATACGGTCGGAACGATCCAGGTGAAACTGATTTAAAGATCAATCCATGTATGTCGCTGGGCACGCTAAACTGTAACAATGACTGTTTATTTAAGATTTACCCACATCATCACATTTTCCGAGGCAATATTTTTTTAATGTACAGCTTTATAAAGATGCAGCCATTCTAAACGCCACCGGACGAATGTTTGTCCTTGTCAAGCATCTACGGATTTCCTTTTTCACTTCGTTTTGGAGAAAAATGTAAGTGCTACTTTGTATTTAACATCTGTTTCCGAAAGGATCGTAAAAATACAATGTAAAACAGTTTTTTAAAAGAACCACTGATGTTTTAATGGTAAGAAATAGGCCTACGATCCTCTGTTTACACTTACTTGGGCCTAAACAAACTTTTTTAAATAAAAAGGAGGACTTGGAACTGAAATTTGCCTAATTCAACTAACCTGAAACATGACAACTGGTGAATAGACATAGTCACCTCACGCGCGCAGGGTTAAACAAACGGTTTTTGCAGAGTACAGAGCAGAGAGAACAAAAACATTGGCTAATGTTTGCTCACTGCTACTGTTGTTAGTCTTGCTGAATCATTAATGGGGGAATATGCTTTGTCATGTTGGATCGGTCGAGCAGAAGGAGGCCTTAGAAAGGTTAAAGAGGACAAAGGAAAAGGCATTATCATTATCATCATCATCAAGTGAAATAAAACGAAAACCAGAAAATTACAATAGTTTGATCATGTAAATCGCTACCAAAACATTTGAAAGAAACACGAGAAGACTAATTGTGGCGTACAAGTGTTAAGAGTGGCCAGCGCAAGATGTAGACTGACTATATATCAAAGTATGGACAAAGCGCATTGAGACTAAACACGCGAGAGCAGCTAGCAACTGCAAACAATGGCACACCGCTAAGCCAGAGATGACACTTCCAGCACAGCACATCACCTTCATCCTCCTCCTCCTCCTCCTCCTCCTCCTCATCATCATCATCATCATCATCATCATCATCATCATCATCATCATCATCATC
>NW_004797946.1:368079-380841 GCF_000002075.1 Aplysia californica | reverse complement strand
GACAGACAGACAGACAGACAGACAGACAGACAGACAGACAGACAGACAGACAGACGGACAAACAGACAGACAGACGGACAGAGACATAGACATAGGCAGAGACAGAGACAAAAACTAAGACTAAGGCAGAGATTGATCGATAAAACGATATGTTTCCTACTTTCTGCCTTTTCTGGGTGTTTGAGTCCAAAAATCTTACATCATACAAGCTAAACGAAAGAAAATAAGGGTACATACCACCAAACATGCTCCAACAGATCCTGCATTCTTTGCCACATTGGCGGGAGAGACAAAAATAGCAACATGGCCTGTGACGGAAATGAGAATAGCCGAGCAGTTCAGCAAGGTCATTGTTCTTTTCAAGCCCACTTTTTCCTCACTCCCCTGTGTACTGACATGATCCAGCTCATGGTCAAAAGTCACAGGTGGAAGATTGGCCTCATCGAGTCCTGGTCCAGAAATTGTAGCAATACGTCCTCCCTCCACACGGCGAGAAACTTGGTTACTGGAAGATGAACTGATATCGTCCGGAATGAACGCTTTGTTCACCCGGGAACCGTTCAGACTTTGTGAGAACCCAGAGGAATAAGGCTCAGTGCGACTCAGAGCAGCAGCCTGCAGACGATCAACGGTGTCCATCTCGAACGCGGGATTTTCTTTCCCTGGTTTCTGGGACGACAACGTAACTGAGACATCGTCGTATATTTTGGAACCACCCTGAATGTCCAAATGTTTCCGACGTCTGCCCATAATGAGAGATCTCCTTTAGGGGTGTTCTAGTTTTAGGAGTTTTCGATAACGTATGGGTGTCTTCAAGCCTTTGCGGGCGTATACTGGTGTTTATTTATACAAGTTGTAGATTTCACCCTTGGGTTACTTCGTTGCTTGTTGTTTCCTTTTCACCTGAGGGAGAGAAAATGAGAGGTTGGTCAATGTTGATAAACACTCTTCTCAAAAGTTTAAAGCCTTGTTCATAAGTGAAACAGAGAACATGGCGGTGAATTGGACTCACATTAAAGTCATCAATAGCAAGTACGGAAAGAAAAAAGGTGAGTTGGAATTGCAAGAGTTTTAAAAAAAGCTTACGTACGAGTTTTACGACACGTGAAATACAATAACGTTATACAAGCGCTGAAGATTAGAGGAGTTACAAGGGGATAACAAACACAAAAAAGAGGAGGAGAGATAAGGACTATAGATGTTTGATAGGAAATAAGAAGCAAACCACACCAGAGCACTCGCCAACCACCCACAATTCCCAGAGACAAAAGAACAGAGAGTAGTCAAGCACCGTAAAGCAGGATGGAATTCTGCAAAATTAAGGTTGTCACCAACTTTGCAGTAAAACTAAAAATCCGTGTATGTGTTTCACTGAGTTATCCCCTGTTAAGCTAAAGATTTAAACCTACAACATAAGGATAATTGGTCGCTTTTAAGCACAAGGGTGCTATCACGAAAAATGGGGTTTTGAGGAAATCGAAGTTAAAGATTTTGTCCCTTGTTCAGTTTCTTTAAATGACAAGGAGAGTTTTCTCTATAACCAAACAAATATACACACCAAAGGAACCAAACTTCTCCTATAGGTAGGGCAATACCCACTTTTGGTGTAGGTCAAGATTTCTGGAAACCCCTAAAATCTGGGTTAGCGTGCTTGTCCCTAAATACGACAAATTTTAAAAGAGCCAAACGTGAAAATGAATTACTTGAGCATTCTCTGGAACAGATAAAAAGTGGTGTGACTTTGCCGGTGCACCCGTTATCGTCCCATATCTACGTTTCACCACCCGTTTGGTCCTACTTTTTTATTTCTTTACCCGTGTTCGTCCCACATCTTCGTTTCACTACCCGTTTTCGTCCTATTTTTTAAGTCACGATTTTCAACCCGCATTTGGAATGTAATCAAAGATTGTACACTACAAGATGGTTCACTCCTCTCCCTTCCTTCCCCCCTTCCTTCTCTCCTTTCTTCCTTCCTTCCTTCCTTCCTTCCTTCCTTCCTTCCTTCCTTCCTTCCTTCCTTCCTTCCTTCCTTCCTTCCTTCCGGCTGGCCTCCATTAGGAGGGCGGCAGTCTGCAGCAGGCAGACAAGCAAGAGGCAACCTCGTGTGGCCTCGTCCAGAGTACATCCAGGTACGGTGTTAAATGCAGGGGTGTATTGGCGTTCGGGTTGGAGCTGTATTTTTTCCAGGGTCTGCAGCACCGCGTAGATGTCCCAATAATGACTACAGGTTCACTTCTCTCTTTGAGCCTATTAAAAAGCGTTCTCAAAATCCGGTGGCGCCCTCTTCCAAAAAGAGCACACTTTGGGACAGAGTTACCCTACTAGAGTGAAAAAATCAAAGTAAAACTGACAAGTTTTTAAATGAATTAGAATTCACATTTCGCAAAGACGCCGCTTTTAAATGGTTACGCTGACAAAAAGCTTCTTTCAGTTGAAAGGGGCGACTATTTTCGTCGTTTAATTTGGCTTTAGAATGAGAGGCAAGAGGTCATTCAAATGTTTTAAAACCCCATAACTCCGCACAAACAGCTGATTTTAGACTCTCTCTCTCTCTCTCTCTCTCTCTCTCTCTCTCTCTCTCTCTCTCTCTCTCTCTCTCTCTCTCTCTTTCTCTGTCTCTCTCTCTCCAAAATTAAGGTCCATGTTGATGAACCCGCTTCTCAACAATTAAGTACTTTGTTCAAAAGTGAAACAGAGAACAAAGTGGTGGATTGGACCCACATATTTGTTAAAGAGCTAAACGTGATTATGAATTAATTGAGCATTTTCTGGAACAAGTCAAACGTGGTGTGACTTTGCTGGTGCACCCGTTTTCGTCCCATATCTACGTTTCACTACCCGTTTTGGTCCTACTTTTTGTTTCACTACCCGTTTTCGTCCTATTTTTTTTTTCAGTCACGATTTTCGACCTGCGTTTGGAATGCAATCAAAGATTATACTCTACAACTTGGTTCATCCCCCTCTTTAAGCCTATCAAAAAGGCGTCCTCAAAAATCAGGTGGCGCTCTCTTCCAAAAAGAGCACACTTTGGAACAGAGTTACCCTACTTGAGGGCAAAAATCAAAGTAAACCTGACAAGTTTTTAAATAAATTTGAATTCAAATTTCGCAAAGACACCGCGTTTAAATGGTTATGTTGACTGGTTAAGCTTCTTTCAGGTGAAAGGGGCGGTTCTTTTCGTCGGTTAATTTAGCTTTAGAATGAGAGGCGAGAGGTTTTTATAATTTTATGAAACCTAAAATCCCCGCACTAAGTGAACCTGAACAGCTGATTTTAGATCATTGAACAGCTGCCGTTAATTCGCGTGCTCAAGGGGGCGATATTCCTATTCTTCTTCTGGAGAAACAGAAGTGACTGAAGCGCCATCTGAAACAATGCACGAAAGCTACAGGCATTTTGTGGCTTAATGAATCATCTTGTAGTGTACGATCTTTGATATAATACAATCGATTTCCTTTCGATACCTATAATCGATCTCTCCTCTCTCCATCCCCCCTCTCCCTCTCTCCATCCCCCTCTCCCTCTCTCTCTCTCTCTCTCTCTCTCTCTCTCTCTCTCTCTCTCTCTCTCTCTCTCTCTCTCTTTCTCTACAAAATCAAGACCCATTTTAATGTACAGGCTTCTCAACAATTTACATCTTTGTTCTAAAGTGAAACAGAGAACAAGGAGGTGATTGGACCCACATATTTGTAAAAGAGCCAAACGTGATTATGAATTACTTGAGCATTTTCTGGAACAGGTAAAAAGTGGTGTGACTTTGCTGGTGCACCCGTTTTCGTCCCATATCTACGTTTCACCACCCGTTTTGGTCCTACTTTTTTGTTTCATTATCCGTTTGCGTCCTACGTTCTTTTTTTCAGTCACGATTTTCGACCCTCATTTAGAATATAATCAAAGTATTCAAAGATTGTAAACTTCAAGATGTTTCACTCCTCTCTTTGAGCCTATTAAAAAAGAGTCTTCAAGATCCGGTGGCGTCTCCTTCGAAAAGGAGCATACCTTGGGACAGAGTTACCCTACTTGATTGAAAAAATCAAAGTAAAACTGACAAGGTTTTAAATAAATTAGAATTCAAATTTCGCAAAGACGCCGCTTTTAAGTGGTTACGCTGACAAAAAGCTTCTTTCTGGTGAAAGGGGCGACTATTTTCGTCGTTTAATTTAGCTTTAGAATGAGAGGCGAGTGGTCATTAAATTTTTGAAAACCCTAAAATCTCAGCACTAAGTGAACCTGAACAGCTGATTTTAGACCGTTGAACAGCTGTAGTTAATTCGCGTGCTCAAGGGGGCGCTGTTCCTATTCTTCTTCTGGAGAAACAGAAGAGAGCTTCAAAACAGTGACTGTAGTATGCGTGAACGTTACGGGCATTTTTTTTTGGGGGGGGGGGGGGCTGAATGAACCATCTTGTAGTGTACGATCTTTTATATAATATTATCGATTAGCTTTTGATATCTATAATCGATCTGTCCTCTCTCCCTTCCTCCCCCACCCCTTCTCTTTCTCTCTCTCTCTCCTCTCTTTCTCTCTCTCTCTCTCTCTCTCTCTCTCTCTCTCTCTCTCTCACTCACTCTCTGTAAAATTATATGATGAATATGCTTCTAAAACATTTCGATCTTTGTTCAAAAGTGAAACGGAGAACAGGGTGGTGGATTGGACCCACATATTTGTAAAAGAGCCAAACGTGATTATGAATTACTTGAGCATTTTCTGGTACGGGTCAAATGTGGGACGACGTGGCCGGTGCACCCGTTTTCGTCCCACATCTTCGTTTCACTACCCGTTTTCCTACTTCTTTGTTTTAATACCCGTTTTTGTCCTACATCCTCTTTTCACCACCCGTTTTCGTTCCACTTTTTTCAGCCAAGACAATTGCTATATTATGACATAACCGATTACCTTTCGATACCTATAATCAATCCCTCCCCCCCCCCCCTCTCTCTCTCTCTCTCTCTCTCTCTCTCTCTATCTATCTATCTATCTATCTATATCTATCTCTATCTCTCTGTCTATCTCTATCTCTCTGTCTCTCTCTCTCTATCTCTATCTATCTCTATCTATCTATCTATCGATCTATCGATCTATCTATCTATCTATCTATCTATCTATCTATCTATCTATCGATCGATCGATCGATCGATCTCTATCTATCTATCTTGATCAGTCATCGTGGAAGCAAATACAACAACTAAGAATTGGTCAAGCGTACAGAAATCCCGACAGTGCAGTGGATTTGGAGCACGGGCCAAGAGATGTTTTGGATTATCTCTTTGCCTGCCTCAGAGGTTCGGGTTTGCTCCGCGTTCATCCTTTACTTAAACAGGTGAGCGGGTGGACAGATTTTGTGACTACCTGCTCAAAAAACAACATGACGATTTTATTCCGCTTCAGAGAGGTTATAAATAGTACCAGAGCCCGTGGCTGTGGTCTCCCCCATGTAAACACTAGTGGACTGCGTATGGCCACTCCACGGCTCTTTGCGGCAATGTCTGAGTGAATTAGAGACACCTCTGTCACGCCGCGCGTCCATCGCAACGCCTACTACAAATGAACAGAGATATCTAATGTTTGTTTTTCCAAGATGGGATGGGGGAGGGGCAGAGGAGACAAAGTGGGTAACTCAATTTGTTAAGAAAAATGACACTTTCATACTTATAAAACGGCTTGCTGTTACGTCACGTTGGATGTGCATTCCTTTTCATGATGCAGGGAGATGATTGTCTTCGTCAGTGTTTGAAGTATTGTTCCCATATCTTTGAGATTGTACATGTCCCTGATCAATTTTTCATGATTTTGTAACATGATCTGTTGATGACCTGGAATGGTTCCTTTATTATTTGATCGAAGAGGCTGTCTTCGATAGGAATTCAATATTGAAGCGTGCCGACATAATGAATTACTTCTCGGATTCAAACCTTAAGAAAATAGATAGATCTACGTCACGCTTAAAGGAGAAGTTTTTATAATTTATATGTATGAAATAATAAAAGACAAGTTATAGTTTAAAAATATGGCATCAAAAGAAAATCTACAGTTTATACCCTAATGTCAATTTTCGGCCAATATCTTCCTTTGTGGATTGCGAGATGTAGCACGCCTCACATATGCTGTATGTTCACTTTATGATCTCAAGTTTCGGTGAACGCATTGACCTCAGACACTTGATCTCAGGACAAGGCTTGGGATCTGGGCAGTGACGTTAGGCTTCACGTGTCGTATCGTCCATCTGGTCCTGTGAGGTTTGTAGGGAAGTTCTGTCACACTCCCTCGCTATCAAAATAATATACATTATCGGTAGAGAAGATACACCACCCACCCACCCCCTCACGTGCTGGGACAACCTGCTCCGTAAACATTCTCTCTCTCTCTCTCTCTCTCTCTCTCTCTCTCTCTCTCTCTCTCTCTCTCTCTCCCTCTCTCTCTCTGTGGCGTTGGGATTTGTTAGCTGAACAACTTGGTTCGAGATACAAATCTTACACTTTACGCAGTGGATCCTCTTGGCGATTCTGCGAGCAATATAATCACTGATTTAATGTAATGCCTGCTGATGGCGTATTCTGTGAGTGATGTGATGGCTTTTATGAACGGGGTTTGTAACTTAACATAATAATTCATTATTGTCTCAAAACGTGCAATTTGTAGGCTAGGATACTGTAACTTACGAATTGTACTGATCCTGTATGTGAACCCAAAGGTGGTGTTTACTATAGGGCACAAATAGCGAACGTTGAAAATACTTGATCGACGTTTTTAATTTTGTAAAAACAGATTGTTTAGTCACTCTTTCGCTGGACTGCTATGTAAAGTTACGTGCTCATTGGCAACTTAATAAATGAGCCAGACTGTTTATTTTTTACGCGGATATTCGAAAGTGAACAAGCTATAAAAGTGTTTGCTCGTACTACACTACTTGCACCCCCCTCTCATGCCAGTTTGTACACCCAAGGACGACACAAGAGTTCACCGTCGTTATTTTTACAGTTCTACTCAGTATAACCTTTTAAATTAGTATTTCCACTGCCCTGTTGTTATCGGTACACTCCTAATATACTGACCACATTTAAAAACGCAACACTTAAATATTTGGCCTGTTCATCTTAAAACATTCCCAATGATTTCTAAAATTGCTATCGAATCTTACGTGTAGCCTTTACCTGATGTACGCTTGTTCAAACAAAACTACATGTCTTTGAATCAATGGTTCTGCTTGCAATTGGCCTCAAACGCAGTGGGGGCCAAATGAGGAAACAAAACAAAGGTCTACTTTAAAAGTCTCTAATTGTGGGTACCCTTCTGGCCTTCATATTACTTTGAATAAGTCGTCTCATGGACCGAAAGAGGTTTTGAATTAAACATTGAGCAATTACAGCCCATGTTTGGTGAAGAGCACACTCCTTGGCTGTTGTTCGATGCTGCCAATAACATTCCTCGCGTGCAAATGGTGACCAAGTTAGTCTCAAAGGTGGCACAGCCGGTGAAAAGACTGGCCAGTCCATCGAGTTGATGCCCTCTTAGTTAAAAATGTTACAGTGGCACGAGCAGTATGGACTCTTGGGTTGTTTCATTGATGCCCGGTAGACGAAGCTGCCTCCACTACAAATAGCGCGTCGTCGGCGAATAATTATTTGATTAGCGCCAAGGCCAAAATCAGGTCTCCGGCTAGCAAGTCCCACATGCTGTAGTCGATTGGCGATGGTATTTAGCTACACAACACCTCATCTTCCTCGGACCCCTGCTGCTGTGGCAATACTGTTTGGCATCGGTTCCGCAAATGAGACGGAATAATGTGCCGCTATATTGGTGAACTCAACGATTAAATGTATGTGATCGAGGGCGACCCACATCATTTTCGAGGACATCGGCCTACGGTTAAGAGCTTGGAGAGGGATGGGCACCGCCAAGCTTCTCTGCCCAAGACACACCACATAAGAATGCAGAGAAGATCATTGCCGAAAAGCAAGAAGGCTTTAGAGCAGGGCGCAGCACAACAGAACAGATCTTCAACCTAAGGATACTGTGTGAGAGGTACCTCTAAACCAATAAAAACCTATACCATATCTTCGTGGATTTTAAAAAGTCTTCTCCAGGGTCTGGCATGCAGCCTTATGGGCAACCATGAGGAAATATATAATCAACGCCAACCTGATCAACGTCATACAACAACTATACGACAAGGCCTCCAGCGCAGTCTACCTTAACGGCAGTATAGAGGGATTGGTTCAGGACAACGGTCGGGTGAGGCAAGGCTGTTTGCTCTCTCCCACTCTCTTCAACATCTTCCTTGAACGAATCATGACTGACACTCTGGAAGACCACAGTCGTGGAACAATCAGTATGTGGAGGCAGGACAATCAGTAACTTGCGTTTTGCCGATGACACCGATGGATTAGCAGGAGAAGAACAGGAGCTCGCCACACTAGTGGAGCGGCTGGACACAACCTCAGCAGCTTACGGCATGGAGATCAGTGCCGAGAAAACCAAGCCAATGACCAATAACAACAATGGCATCAACGCGGACATCAAAGTCAGGGCCGAGAAACTTGAGACCGTCAACAGCTTCAAATACCTTGGATCAATCGTCTCAGATGAAGGATCAAGACCAGAAATTCTCTCCAGAATTGCGCAAACAGCTGCGCTGTCAAAACTGAAGCCTATTTGGAGGGACAGAAACATCACGCACAATTAAAAAATCAGACTAATGCGCTAACTGGTCATCTCAATATTTTTATACTGCTAGTCGTGGAAACTGACTGCAGAATTAGAGAAAAAGATTCAGACCATAACGATGAGATGTTACCGCAGACTCCTTGACACCTCGTTCAAAGACCACATTTCAAATGTTGAGGTACGAAAGAGAATCACCAACGCAGTGGGGCAGCATGAAGATCTACTGACCACAGTGAAGAGATGAAAAAATTATAATGGTACGGGCATGTCACAAGATCCACAGGACTTGCCAAAACAATCCTGCAAGGAACCGTACAAGGAAAGAGAAAGAGAGGAGGGCAGAGAAGGAGATGGGAGGACAACATTACAGAGTGGACAGGAAAGACGATGGGTGACAATGTGAGGAAGCAGAGGACAAAAATAGATGGTGAGAGCTGGTTTTCAGATGCAGTGGTGCCCCCACGATTGCCCAACCACGGGATAGAAGAAGAAGAAGAAGAAGAAGAAGATATTGGTGGGAAGCTACGCCTGGTTGCCTACTTCATTTTCTCACAACAACATCGCCAGCGGATCATTTCGTTCATCCAACCATGAAAGTGTACTAGAGTTGCAGTTAAAGCTTCCAGTAGCTTCTCTAAGTTTAATCCCTGATTCAAGAAGGTCGATACTAGTGCCTTGTTGCGATCAGCAATGCTAAATTTAGGCATACGCTGCTGTTTGAGAAACGTATAAGCAAAATATTTTAACAAAATTGCGTTTTTTATTTTAACAATAAATTATAAGTCCACCTGAGCCATTTGTTTTCTGTATATTGCTCACCCGCATGATCTCACCACGTAAAAGGACCTACAATCCCACCACTCGTAATCAAACAAGAAACTATTGAAATCACGGATTCATACAAATATCTTGGTCTTACAATCGACAACAAATTTGCATGGCAAAACCACGTAAACAATATCGTTAAAAAGGTAAATCAGAGGCTGTACTTTCTGAGGATAATAAAGTCTTTCAATCTGAATCCATCCATCCTTCAGATTTTCTACACCACCACAATAGAAACTTTGATAAATGTTAGTATCACTTGCTATGGTAGCAATTTGGGAAGGCAGCATATTATAAAAATAAACAAGTTGATAAGAAAGGCATCAAGAACAATTGGTAGAGACATAAGTAACTTTGAATATCTGCGCAAGACAAACGTTCTAAAAAAGGCGGAAATAATGCTTAGTCACCATAACCACCCACTGACATCGGAATTTCAACTATCGACCCGTAGTAAACGATACATTTCCAAAAAGCAAGAACAGACAGATATAGAAATTCATTCATACCAACTGCAGTGAGGTTACTGAACACACAGTGCTACAAATGAAACACAGAGAGAGAGAGAGAGAGAGAGAGAGAAAGAGAGAGAGAGAGAGAGAGAGAGAGAGAGAGAGAGAGAGAGAGAGAGAGAATGTTTACGGAGCAGGTTGTCCCAGCACGTGAGACATATTGTATTAGCTTGGCCTAATGTTCTGTCTTGTTGTGCGTTTGCGTGAGTGCACCTTTAAGTCTTACTTTTGTAACGTCTACTGCCATTGTAAACGACCTAGACAAATTTCTCCCTGCGAGATGAATAAAGATTGTCATTGTCATTGCCATTTGCATAGTTTGAATATTATCTAGCTCATTTAGTGGTGAACTATCACAAATCTCCTTATGAGTGCACTTTGACGATAGCCAAATCACGTGAAAAAGAAATCAACATCAAGGGACTTCGCGGAGTATCATTTTCTGTGACTGAAAAATGTCACTGTGTACTGACAGGCCTTTTTTGTCTCTCCGATGTCCAGCGAGACCCCCTCCCTCCAAAACCAAGTTTGACACTCGTAACGTCTCAGCTGTGAGCTCTAGTATTATTACTATTACAAGTTAAAAGTTTATATCCTCTTTGTCCAGCCCTGACTTCTCGCCCCTCCTTTGGACGTATATATTTGGAGACCACAGAGGGACAAATAAGGGATGTGAAAGTTTCCATCGATTATTTGCAGGCATTTTTACAGGTCCTCCCTCTAACTCCAATGACTTTGACTGGCTATAAAAAAAAACAACGAAAAGCAGATAGATAGATAGATAGATAGATAGATAGATAGATAGATAGATAGATAGATAGATATTCATATTTGATATATCATTATAATATACAGTGTTACTGAATATGATTATGCACATGTATTGTATAATACATGTCAAAATCATATTCATTTTTATGAATGTTTTCTCAGATGTCCCTGTGTGTTTAAAAACCTGCAAGTTTAACATTGTAAAAGGTCCCAAAGGAGTGGCAAGCTTTTTTAAAAGATGTTTTGAGCCCACTTGAAAACAAGTGACCCCATTTCAAGCGCTGACTTTGTCGGGTTATCTAACTTTTGACCTTAACTGACATGCACATATCGGCGGGTGGAATTGTAGGTCATATTTTCTACCGAGGAGAGAACTGCTAGTTGCCTAACAGCGAACTTTTTTTTCGCAGGTATGAAACACAAACAAGCGAGCATAATGTATAACAATACTGAATACTGTGTAAACTTGTCTTAATCTTCCCTTGTCTCTACCTCTTTCATTCTTCTTCTTCTTCTTCTTCTTCTTCTTCTTTTTCTTCTTCTTCTTCTTCTTCTTCTTCTTCTTCTTCTTCTTCTTCTTCTCCTCCTCCTCCTCCTCCTCCTCCTCCTCCTCCTCCTCCTCCTCCTCCTCCTCCTCCTCCTCCTCTCAATGTAGTTCAAATCCAGAACTTCCAGTCAAACTTGTAAAACACCTATGTTTCTGCAGCTGGTTCTGTGTTATGGTTGACATTGTCACAGAGATAGCTTACCCATTACATTGCGGATAACAAGCCAGTCACTTATGTCTTTTTCTGGGGGTTTGGTTTTGTTATTTGACCGGGTGAATGAGTATTTACATTTATCTCGTGTCTGGATTGCGTAGTGTATAGCTCAGTTCTCGCAAAAAGTCAAGTTATAACTCTGCGCCTCTAAATGCGCAACACGTCATGAATAACACGCCAAATCATTTGGAACCACAAGCTTTTATTTTTATTGTTATACTTTTATTCTTTTAAAAAACCTCACTAAACCCCACCGCCCCCTTTAACTGTTTCAAATTCGGAGAGGAATTACTGTGGTAGTTGACACCTATTCAAAGCCAAATGACAAAGTAAAAAAGGACAAGACCCACAAACCTGCCGGCATACAGACACACTGCTATAACGAGCTGACTCCACGAGAATAGTTAGGCGAGTTTTCGTTTAATCCGACATAGTAATATACCACAAAGGAACGATCCAAGAAAAAAGTAACTGTTGATTTTAGACGAAGAAACAAAAAAACAAAACAAAACGAATGTTCGCTTTTTAGGCGACAATGTCAAAACAGACCTCAGGCTTTTGGGGCATTTGTGGCAGCGCAAACAAAAGCAGGCCTATGAGGGATTACGTACTTAAGTTACGAATTTAATTAAAGCAATGGATTCGACACGAGCATGGAGAGATTTGGCTGGACCAGACGTTCTGCTGGTCTATGGTCACGCTACTAATGAACGACAGATAACATTGCAGAAGCCTACCTCCTCTTGATTGTGGATTTCAACGAATTGCTTGTCTTTGAATGTCTGCTTCGATTCGAACAACAGCGAAAAATGAAAATCCCAAGAAAACAGTAAAAGGTAGGCAGTCAAAGGTTGGGTATTGTATCAACTCTTTGAGGACACGCATTCTAACCATTCGACAAACAGCGCCCTGAGTTAGGTTACTTTAGAAGAAAAGGCAATGCGTGGTTGTTCATAATATAGATTTTTCAATTACATTTTCTTTATCTTAAACTTTAAAAAACATAAATGTTAGACATTTACATGCATGTCCTGAAATATGCACATTTTTGTTTCTGATTCAGTATGATGGTTCAAAAATACGTGTTTCGAGATTATCTCCTTGTCAGCTTTGACGTCAGTCTGTGGTAAAACCAAGCCAATGGGATGGAAGGAAGCACACGCACACACACACACACTCACTCACATACACACACACACACACACACACACACACACACACACACACAC
>NW_004797946.1:365328-366567 GCF_000002075.1 Aplysia californica | reverse complement strand
CCAATTGCAAGCACTGATGATGATGATGATGATGATGATGATGATGATGATGATGATGATGATGATGATGATGATGATGATGATGATGACGATGATGATGATGAACAAAGTGCTGGATTTATCTTGGTGTTACTTAGTATTTCTTCATTTGGTGCCTTAGCTAGATCTCCACACAACATTCATTCCAAACTCCTCGCTTAGATTCTAGATGCGAGCGGCCAAAATTAATGTTGAACCAAGTCGTCATCGTGGTCCTTAACGTTTAATAAAGGTATGCTGAAATATCACATCATGGGGGCCGCTTCTAAGTGAGGACATAAGCAGTTTTTGTCGCCCTAATTAAATCCGTATGCTATCAGAACCTCCAAACAATTAGAAGAATGTAGCTAATAATAGACTTGGTAATAATAAGAGAAGCACCGGAGAAAAACGACGGTAGTCTCAAACTAGAAATTTTGAGGGTGCCAATTTTTTAAAGCTTGTGGACTCATAACTTCATATTTGTTTGACTGGTGGTTTATTGTGAAATGTTGTAGAATGGTAAATCTAACAACAATAATCAACCAACAGTTGAACAGAAATACAGTTACGAAGCAACAGAGCGTTCAAAATTGGTACCCTCACGAATTTCTGTGTGTGACTACCGTCGTTTTCCCCCTGAAGTTTTCTAATTGACACATACGATAATGGCCTGGGGAAAACATTAACGTGAGTGCTTACAAGTTATCCACCACAGTCTGCCCTTCGTCACGGATCCCGAGGTACTTCTATGATCGTCGGAACATATCGAAATCCCGAAAAACCATGCAGCGTCAACCAAAGAATCACAAAGTTTTACAATTTATAAAACGAAAGCAGCAACTTCATCACCAATATTCAACAAGGCAACACACGCACACTATGCAGCAGTGTGGGGGGGGGGGATCGGAGGGTGGGCAGAAACAAAACCCGTCTAGCAACAACTCAAATAATTATTGTGGGCGTCAAAAGCCCTCTTTCTTTGAAATGCTAATAGATTTTAACCATATCTGATGAAAAGATAAAACAAGACAGTTAGTGTTAAGTGTTAAGTGCTCAAAACGTTATGTCAGTTATGTCATCCACCCCCCTCCCATGGGATAACACGCGCACGCGAATGGTACCATTGATTCTGGCTAAAAGCTTTTCTTGAAATTGAAAGCTAAAGATTTTTAAAGGATAAAAGATTATATATATTCATATGTATACATATATTCATAC
>NW_004797946.1:359058-365211 GCF_000002075.1 Aplysia californica | reverse complement strand
TTTTTTTAATATATAATTATACTCTTTAACATTTTAACTTCATACCTGATATTAAGGTATTGAGGGCAATATCTTGGTTTATACTCATTATATCTGTCTGACATTTAAGATAAGACACTGCATTCATTTTGCAAGAAGGAAAATAAGTTGAATTCAAAGAGAAGAATATAAATTTTTAATCTTCGATTTTGAGCTTACAGTTGTCAAGGGTCTACATGCAAAGTGACAGTTTTATTGACGAGTGTGATGTTGTCCACATCTTCACATCGTCGATGGACTGAATGAGTCGAGGTATTGAATATTGAAGAATATTATTCCACTCTATAATTAGGGCTGATTCTAGTAAAAGGTTCGGGGCTGTTGTGGCCTGACACGAACGGCGTGATCTAATAATATCCCGTATGTTCTCAACTGGATTGAGATTTGGTGAATCGGCTGGTCATGGGTGCAAGAGAGGCTAGGAATGTTGTTAGCTCTGGGAAATTGATTTGTCACGGCAGTTTTATGAGCAAGTACATCATCAGGCAAGGATGCTTGTCTTTGGGATTGATTTTTGAAAGAAAGGTGCAACATTGAGCCCAAGAACCTAGTTGATGTAGGCTTGAGCGCTTATGTTCCCACGAACAGACACAAGTGTGGTCTTGCCAGCATCACTGATTCCAGCCCACACCATGACACTGCCTCCACCGAAATCATTTGCTTGGTTGAGGCAAGCTCGGGGGTACCTTTGGTTGAGTCTTGCGTAGACTCTAGCCCGTCTCTCGTGCCGTCACAGTTGAAATCGGGACTCATCTGAAACCACGTTGCCATCTCACGCGATGCTGTGCGTAATGGAGTCTGTTCTTGATGTCAAAGGGCTGCAATGTTATGCAAGAAACTAGGCACCTAGCGCGATGGCTCTGCTCTTTCAAACAACCAAGAACAGTCATTACACTGACAGATATAGGAATGCCATTTCTGACTCATTTCGAATCATCTTGGGTCTATATCGCTGTTGGAAATCGGGTTTTCAAGCGTTGCGTTTGGATGAAAGCATCTTCTCTCTATTTTGTCTTTCTGCGTTCCACTCGCTTTGGGTCTCGCCTTTTGGAAGACGATCGTTGCCAAGTGATCTCGTGTGGCATACAGTGTCTGTTCACATGGAACCTTCTCATGACTTACGAAATCGGAGTGCCCAACTCTGATTTAGTCAGTCGAAGTATGGTAAATTGATAAAGAGAAGCAACATTTTAATGTGGTGAAAATTTTGAGAGGAGTCAAACTTTGTGTGTGTGATTTTTGTTGTCAAAATTACCTAAACACTGCCGCAATATTTGGCAAATATTAAAACCACGTGAATGACATCGTCAGACAAAACAATAAACCAGAGCGCCTTAGTGAATAAATTTCACGATCGACAATGAGCTTGCTTGACATGTGTAAAAATTTCGATCTGGTTGAATATTCAGACTTACAATACATGTTAAAGAGTAGTATACTGACGGTATAATACGGATAGCTGGAACTCGTCGGGGCCGACCTCGGTAGTTTGATGGATCCGTAGAAGAAGAAGAAGTAGAAGAAGAAGAAGAAAAGGAAGAAAGAAAATGTGGACTCCAGGCACACACAGTTCGATGGATATGTGATTTTGAGTCTTCTGTGTTTGACCAATCCATGTTATAATGTATATATATGTATATATATATATATATATATATATATATATATATATATATATATATATATATATATATATATATATATATATAATACTTCTCCTGCTGCTCCTGCTACCGACGTAACTACTACTACTACTACTACTACTACTACTACTACTACTACTACTACTACTACTACTACTACTACTACTACTACTACTACTACTACTACTACTACTACTACTACTACTACTACTACTACTACTACTACTACTACTACTGCTGCTGCTGCTGCTGCTGCTGCTGCTGCTGCTGTTAATACTACTACATAATGGTGTTATTACCACTGACACGTCGGTTGCTAAGACATGATTAATACTCTCCCGCTTCAGATACTGTTGTTACCACACATACTTTGCTATTACTACCATTTCTGCTACAACGCCATTTGCGACAGCTGTTTGTTCTATCACAACTTCGACCGTTGACAAAAAAATAAAAAAATTTCAAAAAAACTTACTTCCACTTCCACCACCTTTATTTTTGTAAAATCAGTCGGATCAATTTGATAGCTTTTAAAAAAAAATATATATCGTCTGGCCTCGAAATTTTCTCACATCTTTGCATACAGGCCTAAAAGTTGGACAGCCAACTGAATCTAAAACCCCATGCATAAATCACTGCAATCACTGTTCAGACAGGTTTTCTTTGATATAAGCCTAAAGCGGGTCAAAATTAATAATAGGGGATTCACAAAATGCACCTAAAACCTTCCAAAGTTGACATAATTTATCTCTCAACACCATGTGTTACCATTTGCATTTATAAGAAGCACGGTCCAACAGACGGTTGAGCTCATTTTGTGACATGGAGACGTCTATACAGTCGTGGGATGATATCTAAAGCTTACTCAATTATTTAAGTGATCTTGGGTGTGCAACCAAAGGGCTGTTTTTAATATGCCTAAATAGAGAAACTTTTTTAAAAATTACTGGATCAAGAATTTTTGAAAAAAACAATTATGTTTGACCACTGCCCTGCAGAAGTGCCTGGCAACGTTTCGTGGGCATAGTTATATTAATAAATGAGCTAGATTTTTTTTTTTACTCGAACTCGAACAGAACGTATAGATTTTTTTTAATCAACAGAAAAAATGGAAAACTAGATTTTAAAAGATTTATTAAACTACATTTTGTTGATCCCCGTGAAAAAATGTTTGTTACTATGGCAAACTTACGTGATAAATACCTGCATGCATACATATCTAAACACACAACTATACAAAGAATACCAAATGCACAAAATATATCAATACAGACATTTTACAAATTATCTAAAACTGCTCGCCACTGAGTTGCGCCCTGTGGTGGTTTTTTTTTTTTAGCTATGGTCATCGTGTCAAGCGCAAGGACACACACAAGTGACCACCCACCTAATGCCGTGTCATAGACACTTAAATTGCTTGATGCTACTAGTGAGTCTGAACTCACTAACCACTCGAGTGCTAGAAGTTTAAAACAGTGCACATCAGTTTCGGCGGATTACCTTCAACTGCACATTTGTGAATTCGAGTAAATCCCCATTATCCTGAGTTGGCAGAAATGATATCCAACATGCCATGCACGCGTTAATGGTAGACACAGGAAAGCAAACACACAACTAGCAGATTTACAGCCACACACACACACACACACACACACTCTCTCTCTCTCTCTCTCTCTCTCTCTCTCTCTCTCTCTCAAACGCAAGCACAGATCCCTAATCGGCAGAGCTCTATCAGTTGGGCTTGTCCTTTTCTTTTTTTCTTTTTTTCTTGGGGGGGGGGGCGGATGAAACTTTTTCTCGTTATCAGTGTTAGTGATTACGTTTGAAGGAACGGATCATTCAATGTAGTTTTCAGGCAACGGGTTGAAGCAACCGGGGGCGTAGCACAGTAGCACGGGGTAGCCCAAGAGGTTGTCCACTTAAGATTTATACATCAAGTTAGAATGGTTACTATACCAAGTGATTATGTGATGTCATGTTACTATGAAACAACAGTCACCCACGTTGCGTCAATTTCTGTTGTCAAAAACTAATGATTAAAGCACTGGCAAGCCGGCAGCTTTTGAAGACTGTTATACGCAGAAAAAATTAAAATATTAGAATGATTTGTAATTAAATGTTCAAGAGAAAAAGGAGAGAGAGGGGGGGGGTGGAGAGAGAGAGAGAGAGAGAGAGAGAGAGAGAGAGAGAGAGAGAGAGAGAGAGAGAGAGAGAGAGAGAGCGAGAGCAGGAGAGAGAGGGGGGGTAAGGGTGGCTTAGGTAAAAAAAAATATGGAGTCCATTTCCTGTTCCTTTGAACTGTAAGTTTTTGCTCGTACTAGAAAGAGTTTGTCTTGCTGAGACGAATTAATTTTTTAAAAACAACAACACTTGTACAAGACTAGAAAAGCTTAGGCTCCCTAAACAACAAGAGTCAGTGAACAATCTGGCGTGATAAGATGTATCAACATGACCGGTGCAGCATGCCCTTCCCACTTCCCACTTTTCCTCTCGCTCTCTTCTGGCAGGGCCTATCTCCGTGTGAATCAGTCTGATACACGGACACTTTAGGTACGCAAGCTATGCTCTTGAATCAAATGCTAGATCTGAGCCAGACATCTGCGATCATGGTTAGCAATTCAATTCTTTGCTCGGATGCTCTTTAAAAGGGCTATACATTGTATTATTTTTATTATTATTATCCCGCCCTTAACCCGTTAAGGCTTTCCAAGAAAGGTGCTCTGGGTATACCCCTGCCTCGTTTTGTCTTCTGTTTTACCAATGAGAGCTGGATGTTCAAAGTCCGTATGTCTGTTCAAGTGTCCCAGAAACGGCATTTGAATCTTCCTAATTGTTTTTATCAGCGAGCAGCCTAAGTAGGTCTGTTCAGGTTGTACCTTATTTGGATTTATTGTTCTAGAAAATTCTCAAGTCTCATAAGAAGTGTAGCACATTAGACTCTTGGATCATTGGTATTCATGGCAGAAGACAAATCAACGGCTTACGGTAGGTCTTCTTTTTGAAAGCCTGTCCTCCTGAGGTGAAGTGTGGGTGTGACAATATCAATCTTATGAATTAATAAACAAACAGAAAGATCGGTGTTTCAAAACGTTGAACGTTCTTTTTTCGTATTGAGTCAATGGTTATGTTATTTATATCAACAGAATGTATTTTAAAACAATCCCGAAACGACAAGTCTTTGATATCTTTTCAGAGTACAGGGAATGCTTTTTGAACTGGAAGTCAATGAATACATTGAATACCAGTACGCCACGACCTTGAACGTAGCTATTTGTTTTTGTTATAGTACACTGCTCCATTTAGACAGTTGGCCTAAAGTGACCTTTGTAACTCTTACCCAACGGTAACCCGTTATAAGCAGCAAGTATGGCCTCACGTCAAACTAACACCCTGAAAATGTTTGTATAAAGTATAAAATTGCTTTGTCACGCGTGTGGTAACGAGCTACGGTCACCAAATCATTACCCTAGAATCACAAAGTTCTATTTGCTCATTACCTAACTGAGAAATTTGACGTTAAAAATTGAGAGTATCACAATATGTCAATCTTTTTGGAATACAATTTTTTTCATATCTTGATAACGACTCGAATTATCTTACGATTTTAATAGATCAGATAGAACATTTGGTTTCTGACCCCATGGTCTTAACAACTCAAAACGGCCCAAAATGTCAGATAGGACTTTGTAATTCTATGGTCACGAAATGTCAGTGTGTCTCTGCACAAATTCATCTAAATTATTATCATAACAGCGTGAAAACTTTCGAAATCAATCTATTAAGGCATGTCTACTCGCCATAAACAAACCTGACTCCAAAAGAAGCCCACAAGCAAAATTTAAGGTCCCTACCAAAAGTTGAAGTTCTAAGAAAATCTCAATTATTTTTCATTCAGTGTGCGGGAGCTCATTTTTGTCATTTTGGTTGCGCGTCCCCTTAAGGGGTGGTAAAACTTATCTACTTAGGTCTGACGTTATCCGCTTCTGTCACTGATTTAAACAGAACACCTAACAGTGATATTTTTACTTTTTTTTAAAAATTATGTTATGTGATAGAGACACATCCGAGACGCATTGCAATGCTTTAGAGGTAAAGACTTCTTTTCTAAGTATTATGGAAGAGCTCAAAGGATGCGTCTTTAGTTATAATTTTTACAGCGGTACAAGTTGCCTTGCTGTAAAGAGGGAAGTAGTTGGGCCGTTTGTTCTTGAGTTTCTATCCCCACTCAAACCACACACACACACACACACACACACACACACACACACTCACTCACACAGACACCCACACACTCATACAAACATAGACATAGACACACACTCACACACATACACGCACACACACACACATACACACACACACACACACACACACACACACACACACAAACTCACAAACACACACAGACACACACACATACAGACACACACACATATACACGTACACACAAACACACAAACGCGCACACACA
>NW_004797946.1:354288-357139 GCF_000002075.1 Aplysia californica | reverse complement strand
ATATATATCTCATAACAAGGGGCTTATATCTCTGGTACAATTAACATACGTCTTTACGCCTTACCAGTCGCAATATATTATAACAAGGTATTTCTATCTTTTGTACTATTAAATTAATGCTCCATGTTTGTTATTGTTGAGGTTTGTACGCCTTACCAGTGGCAATATCGGCGTTATCTTAGGCTAAAGATTCAGTCCCATAAATAGACATACATGGGAGAGCAACATTTTAAGGGGAAATAGTGGGGGGGGGGCGGATTGGGACACGCTCGCTCTCAAACCTCGACCTGGCTCATGTCGTGAAACTTTTTTAACCATCTGAGGCCCAGAAGGTGGTATCTGACTGATAAGAGTTATCTGTATTTCAAACTTCGGTCCGAAATGACATTTGTGAAAAGGAAGGCCGTCTCCAACAAAATCAGCAAAAACAAAGCAAAAACAAACAAAAAAAAACCCAAAAAAACCAACCTAACAACACCTTGTACTATCTGTCTTTTTCCCGATTCTGTGCAGTGCTCCTTCAAACTTTGCCCTGGACCTCACTGCGTTAATCCGGGTCGACTCAACCCATGAGCGCGATGACGCTGGAAAACTCTATGCGATCACATATTATTCTAAATTTGAAGACTAACGAACCATGTTCTACTTTCTACCGCGCACAGACCCGTACGCATGCACGAAAATTGCTCGTCATGGTGTGAACAAGTTGACTTCTACTGAAGTACTCTCCAACGCACCGACAATGATCGCAGCATTTTAACAATAAGATGGAAATATGCGACTGAAGAGGTACTAAAATAATGAAATATGCTAGTAATAGAAATTCGAATAATACTGAATACTTTAAAAAGGTAAATGCCCAAGTCTTTACCAATTAAATTTGGTTTTCTTTATTATCTTGTTTACAATAACAATGATGAATGCATGTTTTGTGATCTGAAGGTATGCAGAGGACAAGAAAGGAATTATGCAATGTTGTATTTTTGTAGTGGGTTCTTGTTTTTTGTTTGTTTGTTTGTCTATTGTTGTTTTGTTTTGGGTAGTGCATGTACAAGAACTCAAGAAAACAAAGCACCGCATAATGGTGTTCAAAGCTTTGATGGGGTCTCAGGTCAACGATGTGTCAGAGGAGAGATAATTGTAACTAAAGGTGGCCATAGCAATGATGATGATGATGATGATGATGATGATGATGATGATGATGATGATGATGATGATGATGATGATGATGATGATGATTATGATGATGATGATGATGATGATGATGATGATGAGTACATCGACAAGAACATATATGAAAGCAACAAAGACTTTAAAATGTTGTCGTTTTAATTACATCTTCCTAAAGCCCCCCCCCCCCCTCCCTGGGTTCCTGTCCATACAAAAAATAGCAGTACTAATGCTAGAAGTCAAAACGAGAAAACCCTTAAAATATCAACACGGTGGTCATTTTCAGAAAAGTTTGGGTTTTTTTAAAGTCTTAGACAAGATATAAGTTTGGCGCGGTCTATTGTTACTTGATGATACTTACTCAGTATCACTCTATTATCGCCCCATCTTTGTAATTTCCGTGTTGCCGACCAAAAGTGTGTGCTTCGAATTATTCATTCTGCTCCCAGAGTCATGTCGTTTTAGCTGTGTCGATTTGCGAGGCTGGGGACGGAGGGCAGTGTCTGAACTGAATGTTGTTTCATTTATTAGGCTTGACAGATTCGGTCCTAATCTGGTAATTGTATGCTTTCGCTCAACGAGGACGGAAGATTCAGTGTTAACCCAGTTTCACTGCGATTAGCTTTTGATTTGCCACGGGCACACCGCCCTTTTAAATTGCTGTTGATGAATAACACACAGATAAGAAGCTTTTTCAGAAATATCTGACTTCTAGGTGAAATGCAGTTGTGTTATTGAAATCTTAACATTAGGCCTTTTTTATAACTTAAAAAGTATCAATGAATGCAACTCAGTTTCGCTATTTTACAAGGTCACATTTGGTAAACCGTTGAGTGGAGTAAGTCACACCAGTGGAAAGAAAATTTTGGTTTAGACCAAAAAAGAGAAAAATATTATAATATGTAGAATCTAATCTTACTCAAGAAAAAAAAGGAAATTGTATTAATTTAATTGAAGGTCAGCACTCGCCAATTTTTGCACTGAAGCTGACGTGAGTTGTTTCTGTTGCATGAGTTTGAGCAAATAATTCTTATTGTCAATGGCGATAATTCTGTTGTTTTTAATTCATTCAACAGCCTTGTAATGCAACTATTTGCACACTCGTTTAGAATTTGTTGAGTCTTGGGTTCGCTTCCTTCAAGTTCAAGTCTGTTTGTGTCAAAATAACATAAAATATAGCGATACTACTGCTTTTAAACATGCTAGATCTAGATCTACGTCTGTCGGAAAATGATAGAAGACGAGCCTTTGGAATGCTCCAAGCTGGATGTTCTCAGCAAGGTGTGGCTAAAAGTCTCAATGGCCACAGAAACAGCTTTGGACATAATTTGTGGACTTCAGGCTGTCTAGAACGACGAATGGTCGATCTAGAAGTGGTAGGCCTCGCTGATTCCCCTCGCAGTTTATCCAAAAACGTATCTTTGCCATGCGTCGACGAAGTCAGCCAGTCATCAATGCCTCAGGTGACAATAAGCGGTGCAGCTTTTGTGAATTTTGAAATTGGGGGGCTCAACTTGTAATGGATATTTCTGGTCAAAAAATAAAAGCTTCACTGAAAATTGTTTATCCCCATGACTTTCTTGATGCTTATGTTGTCTTGAAAAAGAATAAATTTTCTGTGGAAAATTAGTTTGCAGGTACAATATTTGATTACTATGCACATTTTCTTATGATATATAAT
>NW_004797946.1:342088-353902 GCF_000002075.1 Aplysia californica | reverse complement strand
AGAGAGAGAGAGAGAGAGAGAGAGAGAGAGAGAGAGAGAGAGAGAGAGAGAGAGAGAGAGAGAGAACAAAGACAAGAACACCTGCTCCTCCTCCTCCTACGAAGCTACGGACCTTCAGCTAGTTCGCAAGGACAACATCTCACAATAGGGATATTCAAGTAAACTCGGAGACCAAAGAATCCCTACATCGTTTGCGTTATCTCTTTAGTTATCAAGCCTCATGAAAATAGATCGACTTGGGTGACGAGATAAAAAATGTATGTGAAAGAGAAACTACATTTTGACCCTTGATAGCGAAGTTAGACAACTGAGTGCGGTCAAAAATTTGTGGCGCAACTTATCCCCAACAATGCCATCCACACTTTGCATAGCAATTTGTTTCTATTAGTCTCAACTTAATCATGTTTTCCCACAATAATTGAGGAAAGTTTTTTAAAACTTTTCTTCGTAAATTTATATAAAACTATGAACGGATTGAGATAGAAGCGTGTTGATTGTTCCCAGCAGCAAGAAAAAGGATTTGACAAAGGAGTCCAGAAAAAGCGATGATGGGCATCAAACGAAAGGATCACAGTCGAATTTAGCACCAAGTAAAAAAAGAAAATATGAGGCTAGATCTATACGGGTCGCACACTTAAAGTAGTGCTCAGTATTGAGCGACGGTGCGTGATAGTGTCGAACGGAAGTACGACTTGAAATAAACAAACCTGGCGGATTTTCTAAAATTACAGAGACAGAAGCGTCGGCCAACAAAAGCGATCGGCGAAATAAAGAAATTTAGCTTTTTGCAGCAAAACTGTCTCAAAACTGAAAAAACGAAGGACTTCATGATCTGGAGAATATTTTAAAGAATCTTTTGGCGAAAACCATATGTTGATCGATGTAGCCATTAAAAAGCCTTTTGAATAGCAAAATTCAGCCACCACAAATAGATAATAGATACTAGATCTATAAATCTACGTCACGCGGAAAATGGGATTGTTCACAGTACTTCCTGCTTGTCACACACATTTTGCATACGCATATGGCCTACGTCACAGGTCACAATGACACTTTTTATTTGCAAAACTTGGTACAAGAAATGAATTTTACATGGAACACATTTTTGGCACCTAAATTTTTCAAAACATGCGACCAACAAAGATAATGCCACTATTACTATTATTTTTTTTTAAATGACAGAATTGTTTATTAAAGCGATATTGCCCCAGCTGTAAACCGTTTAAAATCTGTAGAAACCACCCACTTGGATTTTTACAACTAATATCTATTAAAGAATTTTCTATAAGACAGCTAACAGGTATTTACAAAAACATTATAATCTGTACAAATTGATACAAATCATTGTGCAAAAGCTGGAAAGTTCATGTTTGATAGTTTAGGAAATATATATATGACAATAAGATTAATTCAGAGCTACTAGACTGTTTTTACAATTTTAAACAATACGTCTAGAATCTTAAAACGTTTAAGACGCATTTAAAGAACAGTGGACATTACGAATTCAAAATAAAACAACAATAAAAATGTCCAAACGCGATTTTCTCAAAACAACAGTTATTGCGCGTAATCTGATTTGTTTTCAATGGGTCCATTTAGTGTACCTTAGAGTAGCTCAAAGTTTAAATTAAATAAGTACTGTATCTGTGAGTACGCCGTTCTGAACACAGGGCATACTTCTTCTAACGCCAGTTCACCAGATTGTTCTCAGCGCATCGGAGTTGTTCTTTTTAGTTGGTTTCGAAGAGCGATTTATAGTTTTACTTTTAAATAAAGATGTTTTTGTCACTACCAGCTTCTAATGCAGAGTCACTGTCGGCATTTTAAAATCTGCAGCTGGGTTGTCGTGCACAAGAAAGCAGATAAGGACACAGTCACCACTGAACGAGCGGCATTCTAGTTGTGTCACGACGCAGTGGAATGAGGCACTCATTAGTTTGGGGGTATATGGAGCTATTGATATAATCCTAATCAAAGCCTGTGCATTTGCCTTACTTTCGATTTTTTAAAGGACACCCATCTAACTTTAACAGATGTCGAGATATTGTGAACTGAAGGAGATGGGGGTCGTGTGGTGTCAAAAGTAAGATTAGAGAGAAAATGGCAGCCAAAGCTCTTTGACTTCTCAAGCTGTATGGTTGTCCTTGGAAACCACAAATTGACATTTTGTTGTGCTTTTAATCAACGTTTATACGTAAAATTCAATTAGAAATGCGTTTTTAAGTGGCCATGAAAGATGTTGATCCCCACCCCCCCCCAAAAAAAAACAACAGTGATTGGGATAAACAAGGTCCCCCCCCCCCCCCCCCCCCCCGTGAATTGTAATTCCACCTTACTACATCTCGCCACACTCACTGACGTACAATCATTCATGAAAGCATATTATTATAAGTGGAAGTGTGTACCTGGGGAAAATTCTACTAACATGCAAATGTAAACATAACTCGCAATGTATCCCCAACAATGTGGACATCTATTATACATTTGGCAATTTGGAAACACGTTTGTCACTTTCCCTAAAAACTACGACAGCTACAGAGTTGAAAGTTGGTAAGTACCTGCAAAAAGATTGATAGATCCCCATGACGGAGCCCAATTTTTTATTTATTCATTTCCTGAATTTAGACAAATATATTTGACAAAAAGTTCCCGTCCTTCTTTGGCCTTTGTGATTATTCCATTGAGAAACGGAAAAAAAATCTGCGTATGCTGTCCTTCACAGTGGAAGTTCCGGAAGTGACATTTCGCAAGGCGCATTTTGTTTTGAGAGTATAGATCTAGACTTTCTAACATTTTGCATCTTTCAAGAGTTATTACTCCATTCCAGTAGAGTGTAAATATAGTAGGCCAATGGCTTTCGGTTCATGTTAATGCACCGATCATTCCTTTCATAGAAACGGGGCCCAGCTAGTTACTAAATAACGGTTTTAAACTAATAAGCCCCAACCAGAAGTCAGGTGTAGCTGAGCAAATCATTACATTATCCGGAAGTTAATATCTCTAGTAATCTCTTTGGCTCGAGTAGTGCTGTATGACAAAATTACTTTCGTTGCTCGATTTTCGAGAAATATGGAGCTTAAGGTCAATTCTGTCGTCTTTCAACATCCCATTTGCCCACACGAAACGTCTTTTTAAAACGAATAGAGAAGTATGCTCTCAGTAAAAATATCATTCGATTTAAAGCTGAGGTCATGGGGTTAATTAACTTGTACAACACGGATGTGAGGAAGCCCCAAGTGTTTTCCCTTTAACTTTACTACTGCGTTCGACCAATCTTTTGCAACAGGTTAGCGTGAAATACGTTGAGTTATTTTCTTATTTTACATCTTAAAAAATTCGTTTCAGAGTAAGGATCTGTAGAAAGAAACTCAACTTGACTTTCCGGGTAAAAGCAATAGTGGTGTCTAGAATGATAAAAATCATGAAAAGGAAGCGGACATACAGATCATGTATGTTCTTCATACTTTTTTTCTAAACAACCCATCCTTTTCTTCTTCAATGAAAGGAAAAAACGACCTAAACTTTGCTCAGTCAGTGGTAACGAAAAAGTAATCAGATTCCCTGCATTATAATGTAGGTATTTGACTTATACTTTCTTTAAAAAGACGAACACCATGCTTACAGATAGAAATGGGTTAATCTGAATGTAGATTTGGGTTTTTAATCTATCTTAGATAGGTCCCCGGATTCTCAAGAAATGACCATGTAAGGCAGTTGTGACTTCCTTGTTGTCCAAATTCCTGATACGGGCTATTGTTGCATTATAGTATTATCTATTCTTAACATTGTAGTAAAGTCTGCTTTGTGTTTTGATGGACGAACAAAAGTCTGCTCAACTGAAAAAAAAACTCGTCAATGACAGAGAAGACGGATGTGGACGAACAATATCTTTCACATAGGTTAATGCTGTGGGTACTAGTCCTCTTCTACTGCACTGTTAGTCAGTTGGCATCCTGATAAAATACGATACATTTCCTGTTCTCGAAAGTGGCTTGTTGTGAGGGGGGGGGGGGGGGGGGCACATTTGCCGAGAATAGATGCAGTTCACATACATTTGGGGAGGGTTCAAAAGCCATCATCCTCTTGGTTCCATCCTATGGGAGGTGTACTGCTGTATCCGTAGAGAAATGGTTTAGCCCTTGGCCTAGCAAATACATTTTTATTTTGTAGAAGACTTGAGTTTGATTCCCAAGTGGAGAAATGTACTCTATCGAGTATCTCAGTCTTTCCATTGTCTCGAACGTTTAATTCAGTGTCTTCTTCTTCGACTTTTAGCTTTCTGCAGCCCCCCCCCCCCCCCCCCCACACACACACACCATCTTCACCTCAGCATATCTAAGACTTTGACACTTCCACAGCACTTTCACCTCTCCGATGATGTATATTTGACACCTATTTCTCATTTCTGTTTAATACTCCAATATTTTTCCAGCTGCCAAGTTATACCAGTCCTTGAAACTCCCAATTCAGATACATACATTGCATGAGGAAAGCATAGCATTCTTTTCGCCAGCTGACGAGCCACGAAGGCATTGACCACAACGAAGCTATAGCCCATTACCCCCAAGGAATTGTCCGTAAAGCTTCCTGAAAATAATAAAATAATTACATTCCATTCTCTTAAATTTTAACGAAAATATAATAACATATCTCCTGCCTGTACAAAGACTTCGATACACCAAACACCAAACCCTACAACCGAAGCGTTCTCTCTGGAAACAAGCAAACCTTCATCGAGGGACTGGTGTGCCTTTCATCAGAGTAAAACACAACTTACGCACAAGACACTTCCTGAGGGTGGAGGGGTGGGGTCTTTTATGCGCATGATGTTACAAATGAAGGACTCTAATTGAGATGCCAACTCGGAAGAAAAGCATGTTTTAACATCCAAAAAATAAAACACGAAGTTTTCATTTCACTTTACTTTATTCACCGAAGAAAATTATAGCTTTCGTTAGACAGAAAGGATCAGGGAATAACATGCAGGTTTAGGACCGACGATGGAGACACTGTTCTAGAACATTGCTTGAATTGGAATACATTCAATATGCTTATTAATAAATTCTACGAAAATATTTGCCTACACTCTAAATGTAAGGCAATTACGACGGTTGCTAAAATCCAAACAACTTCGTGGTGTATTCTTGACCAAACGGTGTAGGTAGTGGTGTCACAGAACTACACTTCACACAATTAGATCAATACCCTCTGTACACCTTATTTATCACGATCAGTGACGGACGTTAAATAAAATTTTAAACGTTTAGAATTGATCAACAGGTATTTTTCTCCGTCGGTACCCAAAAGCACCACTTGTAGATCCCACTTTTTTACTCTCCTTTCGCTCTTTACTATGGCCAGTTTGGCTTTTGTCCAGCGCTAAAGAACCATCATTTGGTCGATGCATTTCTTTTTATAGAAATTTGTGTTCTCCATTGTACAAAAAGCCTAACATTACCTCAGAGATAGAAGTTAACAGAGAGTTATTTCCTCTGAATTGCACTCATATAGCTTTGGGCCTTTTCCAAGCATACTATAATATTGTTCGAATACATTTTTAAAAATGTGTATTTATTTGGAGAAATCAAACACTCATATAATCATAGTGATCATTCGTTTGATCTAAATTAATCTGTGAAAACTCAATCGTTAAATTACGTGAGAAATCAATGGCTTTATCTACTATTCTATTTCTATTTATTTATTATTTTTGTTTTTGTTATTATTATTGTTGTTGTTGTTGTTATTATTATTATTATTATCCTCATCGTCATTATTATCAGTATTTTTTAAATTACAAATCAGCTTTTATCCCTTGCCAGATTTTTCGTTATTGCTAACGCTTTAGTTAGAGAGGATTACGTTCGTCACGAAGCCACAAATAATTCAAGTAATAGGCAGTAAGGTTTGGGTTCTTTCCCTTTTTCTGGGCTCCCGTGCAATACCCGCCCGTGACATTGCCCTTCACGTCATCACCGTACGTCACAAAGACAGAATACGCCCATACGTCTTGACGCACTTGGGTAGCGATGGGCGGCCTCAAGTAAGGACTTGACCCGGTCTCTCTGCTCACGCTCATGTTGACGCTCGGCTGAGGGTCTGCCTTGATCGTGCATCGGATCTCGACCGTCTGAGGACCAAGAGGAGTTAAAGAGTTGAGTACAGTGTATTTATATACATCTATTTTTTAATTTATTCTTATCAAATTTTATTTTCATTTATTTATTTATTCCTTTATTTATTTATTTATTTATTTATTTATTTATTTATTTATTTATTTATTTATTTATTTATTTATTTATTTAGTAAGTGTTTTACGGCGCTCGCAACTACATACGGTTATATGAGCGCGAGGAACATATTAAGCATTTTCAGTTTGGTAAGAATTATTCTTTCAATTTTGCAAGCGTTGCGGCCGAAGCCCACTCTTATCGATTTTAGGACCACCAAGGAATCTTCAACAAGCACAGCTCGCACGCGGGATTTTTCGCCCTCGCCAAAGAAGCCTAGGTGTTAGATCTTACCTACCCTAAGATCAGGGGTGTAGCTTAGAGATAAGTATGTTTGACTTGAATTTTTTTACGTTGATAAGGTGACTTTTTAGTTCATCTTAAACTTAAAACAGTGTGTACTCGTCCGATTAAGTTCAAAGTTGATTGATTTTCCACAACACCGTATCGATTTCTCAAATCTGAGATAATTGTTTCTTCGCAGTTTGACCTTGTGATATGGTTCGCAAAACAACCATTCGCGTTTGTTACGTTAATGGCATTTTTAGTGGTGGTAGTATTTATCTCCCGTCAGTCAGTGCCGGATTAACCATTAGGCAAATAAGGCAATTGCCTTGGGGCCACTCAAAAAATAGGCCACAAACGGGCTAGAGACAGGGTACAACAAGGCCACATTTTTTCGGGGTTTTCCCCCGTTTTGATCAGGCCGCAGCAAGGCCAGTCAGGAAGGCCACAACTAGAATAGCCCTAGGCTAGCCCAAACCAGAGTCCGACTGAGTTTTTAGTCCCAGGCCTAGTTCAGAAAGTGCTGTGACATTTTGTTTGGCCTCTCTCTGGGCCACATTTAAAAAAAAATTAAATTGAATCATCAGCAGTGGGTTCCAAATCAAACACATTTGGCCTCTAAAGTCACCAGATACCTGGCAACCCAGATAACAGTTCCATAGTTGTGGCCCTGCTGCTGGAGTCAAAAGCCTGCGAACTGCGAATGCTACATTTCTAGCCTAATTTCTGCCAAATTCGACAGTTTTCTAAGTGCACATGAGGTGAAAGGTGAACTGTGCTTACAAAACCCCCGATATAAAAAAATCAAGGTGCTATCTGTATAATAATTCAGACATCTATTATTAGGCATATACGTTTTAAGCAAGGGAAGGGACAGGAAGGGAAGGCAACTTTATACGTGTAAAAAGTTTTTTTTGGTACTATTTTTTGTGTTTTTTTAGCAAATTGAAACCTTACAAAATTAGTGTCCAGATTCCGAATGAATTATATAAAACGTAGAATAAACCTAGATCTAGATCAACCTAGTCTAAGTCTAGTAGCGCAGTGTTTATATATATTTTAATAGCATCCCCTCTTTTAGGTCTAAACCCTATCCCCTCCACAACTCCCCCTCCCCGGAACTCGGGACTCAACAGTTACTTGTGAGGTTAACCTAAAGATCCTACTGTTAGCTTTTGAAGCAATCCACGAAATTGGACCATCCTAGACCTAGATCACAGAACTCATAAATGTGAAAGCATCTTTCAGAAACATAAGACAGGGTAAACACCTAAGACTGTCAACTAGAAATGCCAGAACAAAAATCGGAAATCGGGCTTTCAGTATTTTCCGTGTTTCAGCCCCATCTTTATGGAACGCACTGCCAGCAGCAATAGGAAATGTTGAGACAAGACATTTCTGTTCCAGAAAATATTCAATTGATCCAAATTGTAGCGCCTCAGAGCAGATCTTCTGAAGTGGGCGCTTTATAAATGCCTTGTGAGTTATGATTTATGACTTACATATTGCTAGCCTAAGCAACAGAGGGCCAAATAGTTATTTTCAATACTAATGCTATCATATGTCGGTAAAACTAGATGTTAAATTACGCGAACAAATGTTTCTTCATACTAACAGGAAAATGAAGAAACCCAACGGGAAAGTGAGAGTTGGTGGGATTGGGGGCAGGGGAGGGGGGGGGGGGGGGAGACAGGAAAGTTTGTGTGTATGTGTGGGAGAAGGTCTTTTAAACGGCAGCTTTGGCTGCAACTGGATATCTTTTATTTTGACAGTGGCTATGCAGTATGACTGCATTCTGATCTTAGTCAGTAGTAGTACACAAACTAGTACTTTACTTATAATATACAATATTGAGGATGCTGATAGAGACCAGAATCGACATAATATTAATGCAAACCATTGCAGCAGCAGCAAAAAAAACAAAACAAAACAACAACAACAACAAACAACAACAACAACAAACAACAACAATAACAAACAACAACAACAACAACAAAAAGCAGCAGCAGCATCACCACCACCACTACCACAACATAGGCCCTACCACGTTACTTCATAATGTTCTTTTCTTGTGCATGCTTATCCTCAGTGTCTGCTAGGATTAGTATCTTGAAATGCCAAAACGAAAGAGTGGATGGGAACGAGCGAAGGAGTTGGAGAAGAAAATTAAAGAAGGAGAAGATCTAAAAAAATTAACAAAACTGACTTCAATTTATCATGTTAAAAAGAAAAGTAGAAGCGAAGCTTCTTCATCTCAAATCAATAGCAACCAAGAAAAGCCTACTGCTAGTACTATTGGAGCTGGGGTAGCTGGTGGTGAAGCTTCTTCATCTCAAATCGACAGCAACCAAGAAGAGCGTACTGCTGAAGCTGAGCTAGCTGATGCTAAAACAATCGAAACTGATAATATTTCAGGAACAATAGCAAATGATGTTAGGCTTCTAGGTGACATAACGGACGATGTGCGTGAAATGTGCATAACTCGCGGTGCAAACCAGTTTTGGAATTTGGCCAGTGACTATCCAGAGACAAAACGAGACTTTTTTTTGGCGTGAATCGGTATTTAAATAACAGTGCATTGAAACGTATTTTGTCAAATGGAGAAGTAGTTGATCGTGACTGGCTAGTATATTCTCCACCCAAAGCCTGTGTTTTCTGTTTCCCTTGCTTTTTGTTTTCGCCAGACCGCATACATCTTTCTGGTCAGGGGTTTACAGATTGGAAGAATATAACCAACTATTTAAAAACACATGAAACAAGTCCCAAAATATGAACTCAGTCTTGACTTTATGTCAACGTAGTGTTGCTGGTGGGCATGTTGACGAGCGGTTACACCAAAACTTACTGGAACAACCAAAATACTGAAAAACATTTTGTTACATTGTATTAAGACAAGCATTTTCCCTTGTGATAGAGGGCTGGCTTTTCGAGCCAGTGATGAAATCGTTGGGTCCAAGGACAATTATATTCCGTGAGCAGGCCACTCTCTAAATTTAGTTGGTCAATCAGCTGTAGATTGCTGTGTGGAAGCTGTGTCTTTCTTTCAGTTCCTGCAGCGCTTGTATTAATTTTTTCTTGCATCAACACATCGTTGGAATATTTTATTACGACACGTTGAGGAAAATCCTGAATGTCTTGTCCCAAAACACCCATCTGATACCCGGTGGTCTGCCCGGGCTGATGCGACAGAAACAGTCTTCAGGGGCTACAAACAATTCCAAAGTGCCCTACAAGAAATTGCAGAGTATACTGACCAGAATGGTCTCACGAAGCACGAAGCACGAAGCTGGCGCACTTGCAAGTTATATGAACATTATTGAAGTTGCTTTCATGTGTGAACTTTGGAATGACATTTTACATCGTTTCAATTGCTGAAGTAAACTGCTACGAAGTTCAACATTGAACTAAGCACAGCCATTGGATTGTTAGAAAGTTTAGATACATAATATATAGGAGAGTGTCGAGGAAAGTTTGACTATTACCATGACAAGGCATGTGACCGATGTGGAAGCAGCATAAATAAATCAGACAGTCGGAGAGTACGTGTACACAGGAGAACAGTAGATGACGGAGATGCGGCAAGTGTGATGGATGAAATGTCGGGTCAGAAGAAATTCAAAGTGAATACATTCTTGGTTATCTTGGTCCAACTGAAAAGTGCCCTATGCAGGCGAATTGACACCTACTTAACAGTAGTGCAGCAGTTTGGTGTTTTAACAGAGTGTGATTCAATGTCAGCTGAAGACATCAAAGCTTTAATATCAGCACTTGTTAATGTCTATCCACATGACCTCTCTCCTAACTTTCCAATGGAATTTAGACAGTGCGGATGTACCTGTCTCTAATGTCAACTAACTGCACTGGCGAACATTCATTTTCGCAATTGAAACGCATTAAAGACGTTAAGCATTCAACCATGTCTCAGCAGAGGCTATGGATGCTAGCACGTCTTTCAATTGAAAGCGATTTACTACACAACATTAACGAAGTCGTTGATGAATTCGCTGTTGCAAAAGCACGCCAAGTGGCAATCTAGGTAAGAAATGATAATGCATAATGTTATTGCTGTGAGACCTTAGTTACATTATCTTACTGGTATGTTGTCCATATTCCATACTGTCATACGTTGGACTGGCTGACAGACAGACAGACACACGCACAGACAGACCGCGCATTGGTGTGATGTGTGTGTAGTTTTGAATTTGCAAGCAAGCGAGCGCGCGCGCGCGCGCGCGTGTGTGTGTGTGTGTGTGTGTGTGTGTATGTGTGTGTGTGTGTGTGTGTGTGTGTGCGTGTGTATAAAAGGGGTTGGGCGGGGAGGGGGGGGGGGTTACACCATATTTAACTTTTTCAGGCCACTCAGTGAAGTGTGCCTTGGGGCCAGCTGGGTCTTAATCCGGCACTGCCGTCAGTCCTTTCCATAATCAATATGGACAAAATTACGCAAGACGCAAACAATAGCGCAGAAAGCCTTAACGAAATTATATTTGCAGACGACCAGTGGCTTATTCATCCAAACCAACAAAGCCTCTCCAGCCACACCAATGAACTGAACAGAACCTGTGAGAAATGAGACGTGAGAATGAACTCACCAAAAACAAAAGTCATGAAAGCAAGCGGAAACCATAGTCATCTGAACAGTCATGTGAATATCAAACAACCAAAAAAGGTCAAGGGGGTTAAAATGGAATCTTGGTAGCATTGTCCTGAAAACAGGTCCCTGGACACCAACACCACCACTTATCAGATCTCCACGGACACAAAGAGACAGCTTATCACTTCAATGATTATACCAACATTATGTTACCCCTGCCAGATCTGGAATTTACGTAAAACATATTATGAAATCAAGATCACTGCATGCGAGATGAAGTGTCTCCGCAAACAACTACACATCATTAGTAAAGACAGAAAAAAGAGAATGTACGACTAGTAAGACTGGGCAACTTTTGACACTTGCATTTCATAGAAAATCAGATATAAATTAATTCCTGGGCCACCTGTCACGAATGCCTCCCACCTAGTCAGTCAGCTATAACACCAACCACCCCCAATATCAGCCTGCTAATCACCCTGAGGTCCGAACACACAAGAGAAGCTCCGGTTCATTCAATTTTCGACATGGCATTTCGCCCAAGAAGACTGGACTGCCTCACACGTTACCCCAAGTTGGCGCTCTCCCTGGCGAGAAGCTTTTCTCTAGGGTGTGCGGATAGGCGGAACAGACGAATTACAAGTGGACTCCATTACCGCCTAAACACGTCTGTCGCGCACGCACACACACACACACACACACACA
>NW_004797946.1:325632-340817 GCF_000002075.1 Aplysia californica | reverse complement strand
GGTAGGGGTTTTGGGGTTGTTGGGTTTGGGTTTTTTTGGGTTGTTTTTTGTTGGGTTTTTTGTTCGTTTCATTGCTATGGCGGACTATGGTTGGAATATTAACACCACTCTTAGATGTAGTAACCGATAATATGTCGTGAAAGTGTAGAAGTGTTATTCCCCCATTGGCACAATTTAGAAGATGTTGGCTGTGGATTGCTTCGACCCTGCCCGTCTGTCAGTGTCAGAGCCAACCTGGGGCTGCTTTCTTTTTTGTGGTCTGCTCTATCTACAGGGTCAAGAGTTCTATCTCTAAGGTGATATCTGTGTCCTGCAGGGTTTATTCCACAAATACCGTACACAAAAATGTTCATAAGACACGAAATCTAACCGAAGGGGCTTTATCACACCTATTGTCGTTTTCTCAGAACAAAACTTTTTGATGGCCTTGCTAAGTTTCTCATAGGGGGACGTTGTTTACAATACAAGAGCAGCGTAGACGCTCTACTAGTGATTGAATGATTAGTGAACGTATGCTAGCAAACAATCACAAGGGTGGTCACTGGCACAGTGGGATGCTGAGTGATCAGTGGGGTGGTACATCTTTGAATAAGACACAGCAACTCATGCTTAAACAAACAACTCTCTGCCGAGGAGACCAGAATGAACGGTGCGCATGGTAGTGTGTATTATGTGTGTTATGTGACCTTTGTTATCAGTTAGATTGTTACTAATTTTTCTTTAATTTTTCTCCTTTTTTTTTTTTGCTCTTTTGTTTTTTAGTTGTTTTTTCGGGGTGGGGGGTGTTTCTTTTAAAGCAGGCTTCTTACGCTCCTATAGACACGATACATTTTAGGTCATTTAGGAAGCGGGCTTCGACCCTGCCCCCCAAAGCGAACTAGGGCTAAGAGTGATACAACGTCTCAGCAAAAAGTCCGAGATTCGCGATAAAAGTTTTCGCCCATACGGAAATAGACCTACACTTTCTGCGCGCAACGGTATTGATATCAGTACCATCTCATTTTATACTTTCAATTTCACCCCAAATTTCGTGACGAGAATTAATATAAGTACTGGCCTATTGGTTCTTTTTATTTATTCTCAACGTTCATATTACTGTCACTTACCCAATCTTCTCTTGCATTATCTCTCCGTCTTCGTCCAGCCGTCCAAGGGAGATGTTGGCTAGCCCTGTACCCACAGCATAGCAAAAGATTTGGCATCTGAAACCGCCGACTCTGTGGAGAAAATTGTAAAAGGAGCTGATAGTGGCTAGCAACCTCTTCTTTTTTGTCGCCGCCATTACTGCATAACGATGCATCATCATCATCATCATCATCATCATCATCATCATCATCATCATCATCATCATCATCATCATCATCATCATCATCAGATGTCAAACATATGTTTGAATGTCCAGGAACAATGGCAATTTGAATGGAGTTATTTGGACGAGTGGAGGTGCCGCTAAGCATATTGACAATAGAGCCGAAAAAGAGCCTCGCCCTCGCTCGAAGATTTCTTCGTGGGGTCCGCCAGGCCCATTAAGGAATGGAAACTTAAAAAATCATCATCAAAATCATCATCATCATCATCATCATCATCTGGCAAGAGCCAGAATTTCAAGCAAGGGCTTCCCCAAGGAGCTGTACTATCACTGCTGCTGTTTATATTCTTCATAAACAACCTGGCAGAATCTCTCCAAAACCCTGACTCACAACAACTAACCTCCGCCAAGCTGATCTACTCAATGTTCGCTGATGACTGCACAATACTGGCCAGTCACGCAAAGAGAGCAAAGGCAAATGAAGCGACACAGTTGATTGTGGATATGGTTGTGAAATGGAGCAATGAATGGAAGCTTACCTTGAATGCAACCAAGAGTGAAGTGTGCTTCTTCTCAACATGGGGGAAGGAGGCAACGTGGCAACCAATAATTCAGATTGAAGGGAAAAAGATACCATTCAACCTCACTCCACGTCTGCTGGGCGTCTACCTGGATAGACAGCTAACCTTCAACAAGCACATTGAGGAGGTGTCCAAAAGTTCAACTTCTAAAATGAAGGTTATCGGTGCTGTCAGCAACTCAAAATGGGGCTGGGGTAAGGAGTCGCTCAAGAAAATATATCAGATGTTTGTGAAAAGCAAGTTGGATTATGCTGCTCCAGCGTGGCAGCCTTGGCTGAGTGAGACTAGTGCAAAGGCCCTGGACAGAATACAAAACAAAGCCCTCCGACTTGTATCAGGTCAGCTGAAAACAACACCAACAGAAGCGCTGCGCTATGAGACCAGAACTGAGCACTACACAGCCTATACAAAAAGAACATGCCTCAAGTCTGTAGAGATGGCTAAGAGATTACCAGACAACCATCTTAGAAAGAAAGCCCTTGATCAAGCCTAAAAACCGCAGGAAAGGTTGGTTTCGGATGGGCACCGATCTAGCAGACCACCTCCCCCCTGAAACAGAGAATCGATGGCAAATCAATCTGGTGAGAGCTTGTCCATGGAAGACCAATGGCGAAATCGAAATTCGGACAGAACTGAGAGGAGTAAAAGGAAAAGGTGATGATCCTGTAAAGGCACGTGAAGCAGCTGAGGATGTGATCAAAGAGGTTGGTGCGGATGTGACAATTTTCACCAATGGATCGGCAGTCGCAGGATACCGCGAAGGTGGAGCAGCAGCAGTAGTGATATGAATGATGAACCACCACGAACAGAAATTATTAAAACTAAAGGTGCATTTCTTACATCATCTTATGACGAGGAATGCGAGGCAATGATGTCTGCTGCACAATAGATTGCCGACAATTGCCACAGTAGGACCAATGTGCTGATCTTGACTGACAGTCAGTCCCTCTGCAAGGGGCTGCTGGGCAACAGCTCGGACATGAATGATTTGCGCCGCAAGTTCAGTGAAGCCAGAGTGAAATTCAGTGGATTCCAAGCCATGTTGGAATAGAAGGAAATGAGGCAGCAGACCAAGCTGCTAATGAAGCCAGAGAGATCGAAGGAGACAGACGACCAACGACAAACAGAGGAGTCTTTCCAATAATCAAGAGAGAAATCAGAGACCCACCATGTAGAACTAAGTACCAGCACCTGGAAGATGTGTATTCTGGGTATTCCTAGAAGCGGGAACAAAAATCTATCACATGTCGCTAGGACCAGGTTGAGCTAGCGAGACTGCAGTCGGACCATCATTGGAGTTTAAGATGTTATAAGAACTTTGTAAATGAAGAGCTCAGCCCATGTTGCCGAAGATGTGGCCATGAAAAGGAGGATATCAAACATATGTTTGAATGTCCAGAAACAATGGCAATTCGAATGGAGTTATTTGGACGAGTGGAGGTGCCGCTAAGCATATTGACAATGGAGCCAAAAAAGGGCCTCGTTCTCGCTCGAAGATTTCTTCGTGAAGTCCGTCAGGCCCATTAAGGAAACGAAAAAAATCATCATCATCATCATCATCATCATCATCATCATCATCATCATCATCATCATCAACATCATCGTCGTCGATCTTCATACTCATCATCATTATACATGTAGTTGTCGCCATCACCATTGTGTCGCGACTGCGTCATCGTTTGTCCAGTACTGAAAAGGCTTATACAAAAACCCAAACTCAAAGTCCCAGAGCCAAACTCACCTACAGAACGTGGTGTCTTCCTCCTCGGTGGTGCGACCAGCCAACTGCTCACTGTCCAAAATTGAGATATATCCAGATGGGAATGGGCCGCCTTGAGAGGAAGGTCGCAGAATTTTCTTAACGCCCACCTGAGAATATCGAAAGACACTAGAAAAAGACATAATATAATCTCACTGTGTTGAAAAAGGTTTGTAGAAGTTTGGGGAGGGAGTGTTAATGCTGTATAAGCATGGTTCCAGTAAGATGGGTCCACACCCCACACGTCAAGAGTTTTCTTTGTGTAGTTGTAAGAAAGGTTTAGGGAATGCCTTTTGAGCCGAAAGTTTACTCATGAATGGTCACCACATTCTCAACAACGCGAACCTTTTCAGTTATTACCTTGGGGGTTTTTTTTATTGGAGATTTAGCCATTACCTTCCTGGGTTTATTTGGCAATATTAATTTTGTATGAATTTGTTCTTCTTTGCACAAACAATTGCTATTTGAAAAATGAACAATATGGTTAATTTTTAAGAAAGTGCAAAATTTTGCTTTTCGCTCAATTTTGGTTGAAATTGAAAAAAAAAATTGATATTTATCGAAAATGGAAATTATTATTTGTTTCATACTGTCAAATGTAACGTCCCCTTGGTTGAATTTTATTTCTTCGAAGTTTGTTGAAATTGGTTCAAAGTCAACTGACTTATTGCCCTTTAAATGGATCCGGTTTTTTTAGACATACGATATTAGATTATTATTGATCAGACAACTAAAAATGTGTCCCATATGATCTAGACTATCTGCTATGGTAGTATCATTAACCTCATTGGAATTGAGAGAGCTGATAAATGAGATAATAGTAGGAGTAGGAAAGACGATGGAAGAAGATGCTAGGACATGGGTAGCTATATTATTATGTTGTAGTACCAGCAATAGAAATGGTAGATGCAAGTTTTCAGAACATGAGAAGAAAATAGAATTTAAAAATAAGGAGAGTAAATAAAAGTGTAATTTATTTATTATTAATTTCATATTATATATATATATATATATATATATATATACAGTCAAAACTCGTTATACCTCCTACACTGGGTCCACCATACAGTTGGCGTTACAAGGGGGCTGGTGGTATAAAGGCATACCACTGATTTCCATCTTGACTACGAGTAGACTGGTAGAGACTAGAGACAAAGTGTTGCTTGTCTTGCCTCATCTTGATCTTTCTTGCGCGATTGCCACGAACAGCTAAAAAGTAGCAACTAAACTATTTTTATTACATGTACAGCTCTAGATACTAGATAAACATTAAGTAACTTCAAAATTGAAAGAAGCTAGCATCAGAAGCTAGGCTGTACGTGTTAAGGGTCCTGCAGAATCGTGCTTTTTTTTAAAACCTAACCAAAGATAGTAAATAACAAGATGGGCCACTCAGCCAAAAAAGTGTCCGCAGGAAGTTCGCTCTTTGCTTCAGATGGCGCTGCAAGTCTGTTTTGAAGCTCTCTTTCGTTTTTCCAGAAGAAGAATAGGAATAGCACCTCCTTGCGTGAGCAGATCGACTGCTGTTCATCAGCAGTTCGGGTTCGTTCAGTGCGGAGTTTTAGTTTTTTTTTAAATTTTAATGACCTCTTGCCTTTCATTCTAAAGTCGAATTAAACGAAGAAAACAATCACCCTTTCCTCCGGAAGAGGTTTTCTGTCAGCGTAACCATTTTAAAAAAGAGTTCTTCCGAAATTCATTCAAAAACTTGCTAGTTTCACTTCGTTTTTTTAAACTCAAGTAGGATAACTCTGTTCGCAAAAGGTGCGCTTTTTTATTGGCTCAAAGAGAAAAGTGGCCCCTCTTGTTATGTAGACTCTTTGACCTAACATAATATATTGTAGTCATCAATTCTCGCACCGCCTTAAACGTACCCTGTAGATTGGAGCGTGAGTCCTTAAAATACAAAAGACTTACGAGCACGCGCCCGCATATTAGGTCATTGGGCCGATGCCTGGCAACGCCAAATATTTTTTTTTTTCCGGAAGGCCAAGTTGGCACAGTTCCTTTGACGGTTTTTTTCGATGCGACTTTAAAATTTCATTCCAATTTTTATAAAGAATAAACAGTGAGAAAATCTGTAAGCGCTAGAAATAGGCAGAGCTAGCAAAAGACGTGTATGGGAAAGAGATTCTTAACCCTATACGAACGTCGTGTTTTACTGTCGTGTCCATTCGACGTGGGAAACCCTGTGCCACAACTTTCCAAAGACGAAATTTACTGGTTAATCCAATCCGTACGCTTTGCATAGCAGACAGTCAAAATGATTTTTTAAAGAAATACTGAAAGTTTCAAAGAGATCTTCACACTAGAAGTATTCTAAAATGTGAAAAATACAACCTCGGGGGTACAAAATGACCCAAGGGCGTACGGATAATAAATATGGTTAAGCAGCCACTGTGTAGGAGCCATGCGCCATATTATGTAGGGTATACCTCTGGCCGCCAATTCGCTGGTAGTACAGCACGGTCAAGTTACATTTAATTAGTTCAATAAGGAGCGTACAACTCAGACAATTGGGGGATGGTGGATACTATGTTTATAAAGGCGTTCCTTTTGGCAACGAAGTTTGACTGTGTATAATATACATATAATATATAAAATACAAAATTATCCACATATATATATATATATATATATATATATAGAGAGAGAGAGAGAGAGAGAGAGAGAGAGAGAGAGAGACAGAGAGAGAGAGAGAGAGAGAGAGAGAGAGAGAGAGAGAGAGAGAGAGACAGAGAAAGGGTTGGGGGGGGGGGGGGGCGTATTTGGGTGATAAACAGATTTAGAGAGCAGGGAGATAAATACAAGAAAATGATCTGTCGCCCATTTCCCCAACACGGTATTGTCCCTTTGACATAAACAAGGTGTATAGTATTATATCTTCAGTCTGTCCAGAATACCTGCGCTTCAGTCAAGAGGTCCTCAGGGTTCTGAGTCTGGGTAAGTAAGTAAAACCTCATCAAGCCACTAGTTGGGAACTCCGATGTCTTCAGCGTCATGGTATCAGTCTGATTGTACAGCGTGGGTATCCTAGAATTCGATCATTTCATCATCATCATCATCATCATGTTCATCATCATCATCATCATCATCATCATCATCATCATCATCATCATCATCATCGTAATCATCATCATCAACTTTTGTGAAAAATGGTTCAAAGGAAGCGACCAGGACCATCCTTATCGTCATCCTCACTTCCACCTTCATAGTGGAACGATGAACAAAGCACTAAAAAAATATATTCAATCCAAAAAAAAATTACTTTCATAAAAGCTTATAATATAATATGAAATGTTTCATTTTTATTTAGCATGCTGCTTTTCCCTCAAACCCTATTCCTGTTTTGTATAGTCTATATTGTTATAATCATATGTGTGATCGCCAAAAGAGGCATTGCAGGAAAACATTTATTTGAAGTTTTTGAACTATAGAAAACAGACGTAGGTTGTTTGTTTGTTTTTTTTGGGGGGGGGGACCTGGGATAGAGTGATGATGATGAGGATGATGCATCATCATCATCATCATCAGCAGCAGCAGCAGCATATATTATACATACACACACACACACATATATATATATATATATGTGTGTGTGTGTGTGTGTGTGTGTGTGTGTGTGTGTGTGTGTGTGTGTGTGTGTGTGTGTGGGTGAGTGGGTGAGTGGGTGGGTGTGTGTGTGTGTGTGTGTGTGTGTGTGTGTGTGTGTGTGTGTGCGTGTGTGTGTGTGTGTGAAAACGTCTAATAAATGGTTTAAAACGTCTAATAAATGGTTTCGTGCTTGCGTGCGTAACGGCATACGTAGTGTAGCGGTTAGTTTGATTCCTGAATGGGTAGATAATTTTTATCGAGTATTTGGGTCTTTCTGCTGAGATGTTTTATCCCTCTCAGCCCTGGAGTATTCTAAACTATTGGGTCATTGGGTCGTATAAAAACTTCTACATTTTAAAAAAACGCATTAACTCATTAAGGACGAAGCGGACACATATGTCCGACTGCAGCAGATCAAAATCAAAGCTGAGGAATATTTCGAACCGTCACACAGACAAGAAACACAAGTTTGCTTATACTATAGTATACATTATTGTTACCTGTCCTTTCAAGCACTATATAAAGGAAACAGAATTGAAAACTACGCATGAATACGGAAGTTATGCTTCTTTTAGCATTCCGTAACATCGTGTCTTCACGCGTGTAAATAAACAGAAGGAGTGTCTGCAATGAGTTAATAATAACATAACTTGGGATCAACATACCCTCTTCTGACAGTAAGGAAACCAGGTTTCGTTTGGTACCCTGCCTGGAACACTCCCGTCTGCAAATTCACCAGACTCAAGTCCACGTTGAGATGTGGTTCACTGCCGTAGCGATACGAAGTAAAGGGCAAATACGGAGGATGCGTCACCTGTTGAGAGTTTGGTTATGCTTTGCAGTTTGGGGTTACATGGTGGGTGATTGGCGGGTGCTAAGGTGTAGTGTGTTCCTTCTTTGCCATCAAACATCTATCATCATTATGTCTCCTCCTTCTTTTCTTTCTATGTTAGTCTCTAGTCTTTGACACTTGTGTGGCCAAATCTGGTAGCAAGGTCGTACAGCTAAACCAGAACTAAAGTAAGAGTGGAAAACGGAGTGTAACTTCTTTATTTTATGTTTTACGGCGCTCACAACACGGACACATTATATTTTCAGTTTGGTAGGAATTTTTAATTTTGCCTGGTTGGCGGCCGAAGCCTACTCTTAGCGTATTGTATAACCTCGGCCTTTTCATGCATCACAACTATCACCGTCGGCGAGACAATAATATAACGACGAGCCCACTGTGACCCCCCCCCCCCCCCCAACCCCTCATAGCGATCCAAGATTTTGCTCACTAGGTCAAGCAGATAGAAATACGGAGGGGATTGGGGGGGGGGGTGATGTTTTATATCTGGCGGGTTTGTCTCATTTCAAATGGGGATGGAAGGGGGGGGGGGGGGGTGATTAACAACAAACAGTTAATTTGGTACTCCCAAGGTGGCATTCATGAACTTACCAAGCTTTTCCCACTGACCCATTGTTATCAGAGATGGACGCTATATATGGTGGTTACCTCTTTTAACTCTTAGGGGGCGCATCTTCTACAAGGCTAGGGGACGAAATGTTTTGAGGACACTTTCAAAAAGGCGGACAACTTCGTTGTTCAAGCAAATTCTTCACTCATTATGTTTTCTTAGTCTGAAACTTTTAAAAAAAAAAAGATCGGCTGCAACATGCTTATAGTGAACTTTAAAAATTGTGTTTCTGATTTGTGTATTATGTTATGGTTTTAAATGTGCCTAAACATTGACTTGGGTCTGCAGCTGGTCAGAGAGATGATTCCATTTATGTTAATCTTTGTAGAGTTAACAACCTTAAAGCGTTTACAGGGATGGGAGATCCGTAGCGTGCAGAAACAGCCGGCGTCTGTGTTGCAGCGGTCAGACTCGTGGACGTCGCACTCAGAAGAAGACCTGAGTTCGATTCCCGTGAGAGGAACATTTCTACCGAGTATCTCGGTCTTTCTGCGGAAACGTTGTTAAATCCTTCTCATGCAGTCTCAGCCAGGATTTGTCCTGACATGCAGGGTCGAAATTCTACTCCTAAAGTATCTAAATAGTTTCGCTGAGGGTGCTAAGCACCTACGTTTAAATAAACAAGCCATGAGGGAAAGCATTTGCCCCGATCGCTAGGTTTTTTTTGAGGTTTTTAAAATCAATTTTAAAGGGCCTAAATGAGCAAATTCATGTACATAACAACATTTTATTCTAAAGAATATTTTTTCGTCAAGAATGTTTGAGCAGTAGACGATACATAGACAGGCTGATAAACAAACATGTAAACACTTAAACAGTCAGCTACATATACTGAGACACATAATAAGGTATAAACCAACAGAAAAAGGGCATATGAGCTGGCGTATGGGTAAATAGAAAAACGAAGAAATGGATTTTTTTTTAAAGGCTAGCTGTCAAAATAAAAAGGAAAAAAATGTTTTAAAGAGAAAAAGCGTTTAAATTAAGTGTTTCTCTTATTTCAGGCATTTGCAATAAATTAAGGTGGAGCACTTAAATAGGTACGAGGTTTTTGTCTTACTTGAAAAACGGTGTCCTCTCCTGCCTCGTAAACAATATCTCCAGCTGGTGAAACGAGGAACGGTTTGTTCGCGAAGTCGGACGTCTGAACCTTGTCTCCAGATAAGGCGTTCTGAAGTCTGAGGTTATACCTGGATAAAAACAGAAGAGATGCTTTTGTGACCCCTCCACCAGGCTCACCGAGTGACCAATTTTCTCACGTAATTGGTTAGAGAGCAGGAAAGGAGGTGAAAGGAGACAATTTTAGAGAACAAAATTTTTCGTCGCTGTTAAATTTCGAACCCGGGACCTATTGAATGAGAGGCGAACACCCTACCTCTAGACTGCGAGAGATCGCTTGTTTCTACAATTGTGCATATACATAATGCTATGTTTTACAAGCACACCTATCCGTCAATTTCAAAATGTGGCATCTTTATGAATATTGTAATGAGCTTTGAGCATATTTTTAAGAAACTGGAAATGTGCAGCATAAATGCTTTTGATTATTATTAATTTGTGTAAAGATATTCCCGTTTCTGACAATATTATTCACTATCACTGTCATCAGCAAAATGCCGACTAGAGAGATTATGGCGTACCAGGCAACAACGTTTAGTGGGATAATGTACAGATTGTCTTCAAAGGTACAAGTACTTTTTAAAAGAAATTAAATAGAATTTCGGCGTTGCGAACCATGTGAAAATACAGAAAAATAATTCTAAGAGACAAGGGCAGTTAGTTGTCCTCTTAAAACACGTCGATATTCGAGGCTGAAGTCAAAGCAAGATCGGCTGTTTCTGATTCATCTTCATTTACAGCCAGATGTTCTTGTCGTGTGCTTGAAACCCCACCCTTTAAAAATACAAAAGGCTTTGTACTTTTGTAGGAATTTAAAAAATATCTTGATCTGACATTTATTGCCATTAGCATAATGATTATAATTGTTCTTTACATGTAGCCGTTTTACTCCCCCATCGACACAGTTTAGACCATTTACGAGGCGGGTTTCCGACCCTGCCTGTCAGGACCAACCTTGGCTGAGAGGGGCACACTATCTCAGCAAAAAGGCCGAGATACTCAATAAAAATTTCTCCGTCCTCGTGAATCGAACTCGGATCTCCTGCGTGCACAGAGAAGTGCCTAACCGCTACACCTTAGACGTCGATGCATAATGATAAGAAAAAAGAAAAGGAAAAAAAAAGAAAGAAAATGTGATTAGCACAACGAGTTACGGACCACTTTGTTGCAGACACATAATCTTACTTCCTTCCCCTTCCCCTGTCTACCACTCGCCCCCTTTGCACGCCCTGCATCATGTTCTTCCATATTCCTCCATCACTTTCGTTTGTAAGGAAATAGACAACAGTCTACTCATGAAACAAGCGTTGCGCGCGCGTGTGTGAGTGTGTATGTGTGTGTGTGTGGGGGGGGGGGGGGCAAACAGAAGGAACTGTGTTCATTCTTCATCCTAGGAAGCAAGTATATTATTTTACCCTGCAAGGCTCGTTTTCAGAAACAAAGTGACGATTTCATCAGATCTCGGCGTTGTTTCAAATTGGCTCTCCAGAACTGCCTCTGGTTGGTCTGAGGGTGTTGTTGTGTTGATTTCTGAAGAAATCGAAGAGGGTTGTGAACAGCAACGAGTAAAATATAGATAGATAGATAGATAGATAGATAGATAGATAGATAGATAGATATATAGATAGATAGATAGATAGATAGATAGATAGATAGATAAGTAGGAGAGAGAGAGAGAGAGAGAGAGAGAGAGAGAGAGAGAGAGAGAGAGAGAGAGAGAGAGAGAGAGAGATTGAAGGGGGGAGGATAGGGGGATAAACACATTTACAAATGCAAGGAAAACTATCAATAATTATTATTTCATTTAATCTCGTAATCTGGTTGTCTACGGGTTTGAAACCAGCTTGAATCTTAGAGGATTAAGGGTGATTTCAATGCCCTCTGAATATTTATACTTCTCTTGCGTTACAAAGTGATTTATATGTATTATAAGTGGCCGGTGATAAAAAAGGAGCTATAATATACATGTTCAGAGCAAACTACGGGGTATCTGCATTCATTTGGATGTAGCCAAATATCTCAATAGTGTCGAAGAAGCCAAGAAATTGTATGCTCCGTAATTCTACCCACCCCCCCCACCCCCCCACCCCATATTCCCCCACGGAGCCAATTAATTGATTGACCCAGTTTTATTTGAAAGCACTCCCTGAAGCAAAGGGGCAGAAAAATATAAATCTGAAACCAGTTTTGTGAGTGATATTTGACAACTTATTTTGAAAGGCGATCAAATGATAGTTCCTTATTAAAGCCTAGTCTAAACGTTTACGCCTGTTTTCTCAAAACGGAGTATCCACTAATTTTCAACATTGATATAAGGCCTCCTCTCATTTTTTTTCCTCGGCGAGTTAAAGAGTAGGCCTATCCAAGCAGAGAAATAAGAGGAGAACTATAATCACGGATGTCCATTTCAGAACAGTCAACGGTGTCCAATTTTAGATCGGACACATTTAATTATTTGAGAAAGTTCTGGATGAGGACTGTGTTGAAGGTAGTCAATTTTGAAAACTAAAACAAAACTGAACAAAAACAAAACAAACAAAAAATCCAAACCCTTATAAACAGTATAACTTGAGATACATGGTTGGCAGGTGCTCTGGTGTGGTTTGCTCCTAAATCTGTCCTATCAAACGTCTGCCGTCCTTACCTCTCCACCGTCTTTGTAGTCTTTGGTTACTCTCTTGTAACACCTAATCTTCGGCACTTATAATATGACCTTACTGTGTTGCGGGTGCCGTAAAACTCTTACTCTTACTAAACGTAACTTGAATATTGTATTACCCAAAAGATTTTAAAAGTGTTTTGAACGTACTTTTGGAGGCCATGGGTTCTCGTGGGTCATGCCAAACCCCGGTGACCCTCAGGCCGCCAGGGGCCTTGTAGCGTATACTGAACTTGACTCGACCAGAATCAAACTCTCGACGGATCTCCAGGATTGTCAGCCATGACTGTGTCGTCACTTCCTGGTTTTCCTCTGAGTTTGTGGCCCCGTTTTCACGTCTACTGATGATATCGTGTAAGTGCTGTGGGATTGATATTATGTATAATAGTAACATATTATATGGACATGCAATAGACAAGTGGTCGCTATCGACAATGTCTGACTTAAAGTCACTAACTACATTTGATAAATCAACAGAGGGTTTTAAAATCTGAAATCTTAATTTCAAATCTTTCCTTTTCATTTCCACCAAAATTATTCCATAGGCCTACCGGTATCACGAGAACTTATTTTCATTGGGGGGACAGGTTGGCGGAAAACTTTTGTAGTAAGTGACCGTTATGGGTATTTTTGGTGCTGACTTATCGTTAAAATGACTGATCGTGGCCCCGTTTGACAGGGACCGAAATGGACAGGTTTAAAGTATAAGGAAAACGTAAGGGTGTCACGGTATGGTGGTCAGGTGACCCCTAAAGTCTGCACCGAAGCCGCCAGAAACCGAACCGAACTGATCCTCCAACGAGCAACCCCTATAAGGCAGGTTTTTCTGTAGTAGTAGTAGCAGTAGTAGTAGTAGTAGTAGTAGTAGTAGCAGTAGTAGTAGTAGTAGTAGTAGTAGTAGTAGTAGTAGTAGTAGTAGCAGCAGCAGCAGCAGCAGCAGCAGCAGCAGCAGCAGCAGCAGCAGCAGCAGCAGCAGCAGCAGCAGCAGCAGCAGCAACAACCACAATAGCAATAGCAGTAGGTTGTTTTAAATATTAAAATGTACGCTACCAACAGCAATTCCTACATCACATTTGTGACAACAAAACTGGCGTTGATGGGGTGGAGGTGGGAGGGGGTCAATAAGAAAAGGAGGGAATGAGGGAATGGGTTATATTACTTTTAATAGAATACAACCCACAACACAGTTCCTGTTACTCACGCCATCATCACCGAGAGGTAAAATTCCGTCGAAGACAATAGATTGGCAGAACTGGGCTGCTCCTAACAAAAGTAATATTCCACAAATTCGAAAGCTCGCCATTTCGAGACCACAATGGAAACTACGTTATTATATTTTGAATGTAATGCATGGATCTATTTGTCTAGTCAGCATTCTCTTTGTAAAAAAAAAATAACAATATAGAAACTTGCAAGGTAACACGAAACTAAAAGTAACGGTACAGGCTTATAGAATCCAACTGATTTCTCGACTTTTACTTTTAGTATGTTTTATTTGTCTAGGAGCTAGGGAGAAGGACTGTTTTCTCATGCCCACTTTCCGTATGGACTCTTGTCTAGGGCCAGCGTACAGTGCCAGATCACTGAGTTTGTGGGGCAATTTGGCCATACTTTTCAATAATCATCATAATGATAAATAGTAATTATAAATAATTTCAATAATAATCATAAATCGTATGATAATCATAAATTATATGATAATCATAACCATGATAACAATAATAATAATAATAATAATAATAATAATAATAATAATAATAATAATAATAATAATAATAATAATAATAATAATAATAATAATGATAATAATAATAATAATAATAATAATAATAATAATAATAATAATAATAATAATAATAATAATACACCAAGAGAAGGCTTTTGACAGAGTAAACCATGCAAACTCTGGAAGACACTCGAAAAGTATGGCGTCAGAGGACAATTGTTAAATAATGTCAGAGCTCTATATACCAACAGCAGAAGCTCAGTAAGAACGAAGGAAGGAAATACAGACTTGTTCAAAGTAAGATCATAGTACGACAGGGATGCGTTCAATCTCCCCTCCTGTTTATAATATATATGGACACAATAACGCAAGAAGCAAATCAAAGCCCAGAAAGCCTAAATGAATTTCTGTTCGCAGACGACCAATGTCTAATTCATCATGACCAACAAAGCCTCCAAAATCATACTACCGAACTCAACAACACCTGTGAGAAATTCAACATGAAAATAAGCACATCAAAAACAGAAGTTATGAAAGTGAGCCGAAACCATAGTCCCCTGAACATCCATGTCAATAGTAAACAACTCAAACAGGTGAAAGAGTTTAAATATCTTGGCAGCACTTTTTCTGAAAACGGGTCCATAGACAGAGAAATGGAAATGCGAACTCAAAAAGCCAACGCTGTCACCTACCAGCTCACACCCCTTCTATCTCATCCAAACATCTCCATGGACACAAAGAGACAGCTTATCACCTCAATATTCATACCAACATTATGTTATCAGTGCCAGACCTGACTTTAAGCAAAACCCATGAAAGCAAAATCACCGCATGCGAAATGAAATGTCTCCGCAAAACCCTTAACATCACAAGAAGAGACAGGCAGAGAAATGAAGAAGTAAGAGCAGCTATTGGCATTGAGTCCTGCCTGCGTTACATAGAAAGACAGAGGATAAAATGGTTTGACCACCTGTTACG